>NW_028251243.1:0-74553 GCF_964263255.1 Lissotriton vulgaris
CACACACACATTCTCTCTCTCTCTCACACTCTCTCTCTCTCTCTCCTCTCCCCCTCCCTTCTCCCCCTCCACCCCTAGCTGGAGAGCAGATGTACATACGGACTGTAACAAATAAGCCACATAGAAAAGACAGCAAACGGAGGTCATACATAGCCAGTTACAGAACACCCACACACTTATTCTAGATAGACACATTGCGGCAAACAGGAAAATGTGCCAGTTATCAGAAGTGGAAACGGACACTAGTTACACCTTATAACCATTGGTATAAGGGATAAAGATCAGAGTAGCCTCAAAAAACTCTATGTTTGGTGTTGGAAGAAGGTGCGGTATATCTGGTTCGTCCGCCCCACATCAGAGTTGTGGCAGTTATCATTGGCTACTCCGAAGTGAATGTGCCAGCCTCACCCGAGGCACCTCTGGTCTAGGGTGCAGTGTCCAGAGATTTGAAGTGAAAAAAGAGTGCAAAGTAAAGTGTGCAAAAAAGGAAAAAATGGTTAAAACGGGAAAAAAACAGCCCGAAAGTTCTTTAATGGGGGTTGTTTCTACCACATTAAAAATTGAGTGGTACGATGTTAGACCGAGTTACTAGGTCTGATAGTATAAATTCAAAAAATACATCGACATGTTTCAGCTCCGTTAGGCCAGGAAGGGTCTGCGGAGCTTTCGTCAGGACTCACAAACATAGATATATAGTACTTACACTATTTGTGTAGTCTTATTTGGCGTGCAAACACTCTTATTTTGGTTACACAATTGGGGAAATTTTCCTTCTTAATCTGAAATGAGACGAAACAATAACGTCCATATATAACATGCACACACACACCTAATTTCATTTTAGGTATTGCATTATTTTCTCATAATTTGGTTTAAGTAGCATTTTTTATTGATACCAAAACACATTTAATATTTTTGGAAGGCAAAGGAGAGTGAAGATGATAAACCTGTATTACCACTAAAGTTGAATAGGAATTCAAGGCAAGAGTGAATAAAACACGCTAGGGTTAATATTACATAGCCTGTTTCAGAGTTGCATCGTAGCGCTAATCAATATAGCAGGAACGGGGCGAGCTAGCGCTATAAGCAGTGCGTGCCTGTTTTGTTAAAACGCTGCATGGTTGTTACGTAGCGCTTGTGGGGCAGAGCGGACAAGACATTTTACAATTAGTTAAGGACGCTGTGCATTGCTATTTTAGAAAGATGGGTTCGCCTACCTGTAGCCAAAAGAGTTTTTGCTTCTCCGGGGTCTCGCTAAACTGACACTGAGAAGATCAGAGCTGTTTAGAGAGGGGGGACTCTGTTAGTTAAAAAGAGAGTGGCTTGTCTTACCAGAGTATCTGAAGGTCTTGTTTGTACCGGCGCCATTACCCGCGTGTATGGAGAATTCCGCCTTGTGCTGACTCTGCCCCGGGGTGTGGCTTGGCTTGAGAGCATTGGGATTTTTAAAGCTGCCTAGAGCGTCACGTCGGACGTTCTCAGATGCTGCATATTTTTTCTTGGGTTTCAGTATAACGCGTGTCTGATAACTTTATTGAGACACAAGGCTGTGTTTTCATTGTGCGTTGTTTCAATACATCAAGATACATCAAGATACCTGCGTTTTTTATGGGTTTCAGTATATCACGTCTCTGATAACTTTATTGAGACACAAAGCTGTACTTTCATTGTAAGTTGTTTTAATACATCAAGATAACTTAAGTTCTTCAATAGGCAAAACGGTGCCAGGGAATAGCATCGTTCAACCCCTGTTCACAGGTTTTGAGGCGGTCCACCCACCTCTGTTCTTTTTCGAACAGACGGCGCTCGCAATTGGCACTTTTGTCAGTGAGCATTTCCAGTACTGTCCAGTGAAGTTCTTCACATGAGTGACCCATCTCGATGAAGTGGGCACAAAGTCTTGTGGTGTTTTTCTTTAATCGAATGTTGCTTTTATGTTCGCCAATCCTTAGCTTTATTTTGCGACAAGTCATGCCAATGTATCTTTTATTGCACTTACAGGTGATCATATATATGACGTGCGATGAGTTACAGTTCGTATGCTGACGTTGTGTCCATACCAGTGTCTCTGTTAGCTGTAGCGTTTTTGATACTGTAGTGGTTTTACAGGCTACGCAGGACCCGCAAGGGTAGTGGCCAGTTACAGGGTTCATGGTAACATCTCTCGTGATGGATTGCAATTGTTTTTTCAAGGGACGGGTATGGACAAGGACATCTTTTATGTTCTTAGTCCTGCGATTGGCAAACCTCGGCTTTGGCCAGTTGAAAGTTCCAGTGTTTAGGATATGCCAATTTTTCTTTATCAGCTTGTTTACCTCATAGGTTGATGGACAGAAGGTGGTGACGCAGGTCGTTAAGTCCTGTACTTGTGCTTTAGGGTAGCTTTGTAGAAGACATTCCCTAGGCTGGCTGTTCGCTCTTTTTTTGCAGTACTTTATTGTTCTTGCACTGTAATTTCTTTTTGACAATTTTTGACTTAGTTCTTGTGCCTGGATCAGGTAGTCTTCTTTCTTGCTGCAATTACGTTTTAGCCGAAGAAACTGGCTGAAAGGAAGATTATCTCTGAGAGGCTTTGGGTGGTAGCTCTGATACGAGAGCAGACTGTTTTTTTGCAGTTGGTTTTGTGTAGGTTTTTGTATTCAGGATGTTATTTTCTACAAAAATCGTCAGATCCAAGAAATCCAAACTCTTGTTGCTGGAGGTATGCGTGAATTTCAACCATGGGTCTAGATGGTTAAGCCAATGGATAAATTGTTCTAGATCAGATGATGTGTCCCAGATTAGGATCACATCATCTATATATCTCTTCCAGTAGAGGATGCTGGTAGAGAACATGTTAGCTGCATTGTGAATGAACTTATTTTCGAAATTGCTCACATACAGCCCGGCTACCGATGGAGCAAAGGCACTGCCCATTGATGTACCATGGGTCTGTAAATAAAGATCTTCCTCATAGGCAAAAAATGTTTCTGTCAGTGCCAATTTGCAACATTCGAGAATAAAGTGTCTCGGTGTATTGTATAGCCAGTCTTCAGAGTAAAGTATGTCTTCCAGTACTTGCAGTGTGTCAGTTTGTGGCAGACTAGTGAACAAAGATTCCACATCCAATCCTACTAAGGTCATTGTTGCTGGATCAAATGATTTTGCTTGGATCTGTACTAACAGATCTCGAGTGTCTTTTAGGTAGGACGGTGTACGTTGTACAAGCGGTTTTAAAAATTCATCCGCGAATTTTGACAGCGGCTCGAGGACTGACCCTATTCCAGACACTATAGGTCTCCCCGGAGGAGGGGACCTATTTTTGTGTGTTTTCGGAAGTGAATAGAAATAGGGAATTTTTGGGTCCGAGGTTATGAGGTATTCAGCTTCCTTCTTGGTTATCCAATTCTTAGTCTCTGCTTCGTGGACCATACTAGATATTATGTTCTGTAATCTTTCTGTTGGGTCGGAAGTCAGTTTTTTGTAGAATCTTGTATCCGATAGGAGGGAGAGGCATTGGTCATTGTAGCCATCTTTACTTAGGATTACAATGCCACCCCCTTTATCAGCAGGTTTCACCACTATTGTATCATTCTCTCTTAGTGACTCCAGTGCGGCTCGCTCTTTTTTAGAGAGGTTTTGAAAGGTTTTTTTGTTCTTATCTAGGAGGTCCACGCCTTTCATTAAAGACTGTTCAAAGGTATGCAATTCGGGAGGGACACTGGCGTATGGTGGATTGAATGTTGACTTTTTACGTAGCGGTGTATCACCTGTTATTTGGCTGTTCATGGTATTATGGAAAAATGCTTTTAGCTTGAGAGTTCTACAAAATTCTGCCAGTTCACTTTTCAATTTAAAAGTATCCAGTCGGGGTGTTGGCACAAAGCTAAGGCCCTTGTTTAGGACTCCTATTTGGTCTTGGGTCAATTGTAACTCGGAGAGATTCACTACGAGGGATTGGTCTTGTTGGTTGATGTAGCTGCCATACTCCTGGTCTGGACATTTCTCTGTTGATCCTGCCATCTTATGGACTTTTTTCTGCCTCTTGTTTGGTTTTGGCCCCTTGATAAAAAAGGCGTCTCTTGCTGGTGTAAGTTAGGATTTGTGGCCATTTGTTGATCACCCGGCTGTGGCATCTGGTGCATGCCTCGATTGAATGGGTCCATCCACCCCCCATATTGTGGTACAAAAGGCGGGTAGAAGGGCATATTGAAGCCCGGGTAGAATGGTCTCTGCCATCTGTTCCCCCTTCTCGGGCGTTGAGTCCTATAGTTATTACGTCCTCTTCTATTCGTAGTGTAATCGTCCGTACTCGTAACAGAGTTGTTAGAGGAGTTAGTCCCTGTTGATTCGTTATCAGAACCAGTGTCCGGTGTGGTATATTCATCTGATGTATATGGATGCATTTTTTGTCGACTGAATTTCTTAAGATCTTTGCTGATTTTCTGTAATTTACTCTGCATAATGAATTCACGGGTCTCGTCCATTTCTTTATTTATTTCTTCCAGTCTCTTTTTGACGATAGCGGGATTCATACCTGTTTTCAATTTATTTTCACATTCTTCTATTTCTTTTAATAGGGCATCCGACAGTCTCTTTGCAGTCTTGACAATTAAGACGAGATAGTCTAAAGTACACTTCCAGGAGATGGACGACCAATCCATCCTGAAAGCTAAATCGTGCAGAAAGATCCTGGGTGCATTGTTTACCCAGAGGCCTCTGGGTGCTGTTTTTACTCTTAAGTATTCTGTCATTATTATTCCGTGAATGGAGGTCCGAATCTGTTCTCTCCTTTTGTCTGTCAGGTTGTCCCACTCGTTGGTTTGCTCTAGGGCTTCTATAAGTTCTGTGTTTTGCAACAATGATTGTCCTGCCAGTATTTCATCTATTTCCTTAGGATCAAAACTCAATCCAGGGATGCCTTCCATTACTTCTTTTTATATTCAATGATATAAGTAGGAGTAAATATTATCCCGCAGCTGTGCGCTGCTTATACAGTAAGTAATCAAAAAAGAGGGATGAGGGATCGAGGTCTCCGTTTCGTTCCCCAAGGTTAGTTGCCAGTTATCAGAAGTGGAAACGGACACTAGTTACACCTTATAACCATTGGTATAAGGGATAAAGATCAGGAAAATGTAACAGGGCAGACACACAGAGAAGCAGAAAAGCAGTCTCACTAAAAGTTCTTTGTCTCACACAAACACAGTCACAAAGCAGTCTCAGAATCAATCTGTGATAACACACAGTCACTGAACAGGGCCACCCCAAAGGTAAACGCTCACAGGCAGCCTAAATCGTGCCAATAAGTCACACAATGAGTTGTACACAATTGGGCAGCTTACAGATGCAAACACATTGGGGCATATTACCAACAACAAGCGATAATTATCGCTAGGTTGGCTTAGCGGCAATAATTTTATCGCCGTGTAGCGACGATTTTTATCGCTTAGGAGCCTTGATATTATCAAGGTTTATCTCCTAAGCGATAAAAATCGGCCGAAATGCATGAATATCGCTGAAAAGTCAGCGATATTCATGCATTACCGAGCAAATGCTCTTAGCCATGTTATCCACCTCCCATTGGATAACATGGCTAAGAACTGCTCAGGGCAGGTGTTAGCTTTTGGAGATATTTGAGCTTAGCGCGAATATCTCCAAAAGTTGGTAATAGGAGATAGCGATGTTAGCGACTGTTTCCAGTGGCTAACATCTTGGCACGCCCACTTTGCATGTCATTAGTGATAAATATCACTGACATGCAAAGTGGGGCCCAAGATGGTCGCTATCTCCTACTAGCTGTCGCTAACTGGTGTTAGCGACAGCTAGGTAATAAGGAGATAATTTTATCTCCGCTTTCTTGGCTTTTAAAGCCAAAAAAGCGGAGATAAACCCCCTTGATAATATGCCCCTTTCTCTCTAGAGCTGTGGTGGCCATTTGGGCCTTTCTCTGTTAGGCTGCAAGTATTATGCTTATTTTAAGGTTGGATGGGCTGCCGTGACCCTGACCCAGCCTTGAAAGCACCTGCCCAAGGTAGTTGAAAAAGGTGTTGTAATAAGTTAGCTCGCTTTGGTTGAGTTCCTCATACACGTTTTTGTCAGGGCCGGTTTTGGCACCCAGTCGTTCTTACACACAACAAACGACCCGCACTCACGTTCATGTTCAGGATCACACAAGTACATGCAACCTCTCTCACTGGGGCAGGCCAACGCACGGTCAGACAAACAGGAGGAGCAGACACATACAGCACCGGAGCAATCACAGGGGAAGAGCTCTACCGCCAGGCCCAGCCTCTGTGTGCCTTTAAGGAACCTTCCAGAATGTGTGACGAGTGACGGGCTCCGCTGCAGCCCCATTCTCTGTGCTAATTATTCTAGGCAGCGGAGATTGCTGGATGCGAGGTTCAAGGCTCCTCAGATCCTATACAAATCCATAAGCCGTTGTGTGCGCAGCGACTGTCGCCCACACGGCGCCCACCGCCCGTCACTAGGCCGGATTGCGCAGACACAGCTCTTTTTTTCCGGCCCGTCTGATTGAAGTCGGAATATTAGTGTTTGAGCTGTGGATTTGCGAGTTTAAGTCGTGCCACATCACCAGGTGCTCTGTGCGAGATAAGGGCTCAGAAGCTCGAAGCGCATCCCGGCAACACAGGGGACCCGGCTGGGATTAGCCTGGCTGCTTTTTAATGACAGTCAATATTTAAACAGGACGTGGTGGCAGAACCAGCACTTGCCACGGACGAGGCAGCGATGCCGTCTGTACCCGTATGCACTCCATCTACTGCCTCTCGCAAACCTGCTAAATCACATGGTGCTACCCTGAGTCACACGGTTTTGGCTCATTTCATCCGTTCACCAGGCGAGGAGCAGAAATCTCACGGTGGCAGGGAAATCGAGCTGAAAACCACAGTAAACAGTGGATTTCCAGCTGTTTTCACAGGCTGTGTGGGCGAAAGCCTCGACGTTTTTTGTTGTTGTTTTTTTTGGGGGAAGGGGTAAAAAGGCTTGGTGAAGGGCAGAGCACCTCATAGATAGCTCTTAGCACCAGGCCCCGCCCCTCCAAGGTCCCGCCCCTCCTGAAGTTAGTGTGTAAATTGGCAGGTATGCTGTCCGGAGATGGACACCTGCACCATTCCTCCTCTGGAGGGAGGGAGGACTTGCCCTTCGCCCAGCTTCTCTTAATTCCTATTACTTGGAGGCTTCTCTGGGTACCAGGAGATGTTACGAGTTTGGGCAGAGGTTGCATACTAGCTTTGGTACGGAAGAATTTCCCAGAACATTCAAAATATCTTCTTGCCAGTGGGTATACGCACTTACTGTTGGAGCCCAGCAACATGGGACCCTTAACACAAGTATTACATCCACAGAAATCCTTGACTGGTTCTAGCCTCCCGCGGTCCAATATACATCATTACTACACAATACAATACTCTACTGTAGCCCTGTCCTCACCCCCATTAGCCAGAAGGACTCCCCTATCAATTACAATATTGATGGAGCAAGGATTTGCATGTAAGTAACTTGCTGGATAAATCCTCTCATAAAATCATAATAAATTACATATAATTGTTTTTGGTACTAATTTTACACAGATTTTGTACACATATTAGAAGAAGGGGAAGCTTGCCTATGTGTCTACTAACAAGTAACCTGAATGGAACTAAAATGGCCACAAAAACGTGGGAAATATACTGCGTAGGCGCCAACTGCATGATGTCATAATGCTTGGAGGGAAAGCTTTGCTTCTGCGCAGTAACACTAAATATGGCCGCTTCAGAACTCACATGCTAAACATCTGCCCTGCACGAAACTAAACTATGTTGTATACTAAGTGCTAATGCATAAAGAGTTATTTTTATTAAATGGGATTGGAGTAGAGATAAGTGGTAGACAGTGAAACCATTTTATTGGAATCTAACATCTTGTCTTTTTGACTTCTATGTTTGTTCGTAATTGGGCCTAAAAGAAAGATGAGGCTAATAACCACGTGGTCTATGCGCACAGGCGCATTGGTAACAATCCGGAGTCATGATCTCAAGTCTTGGAACCCGATCAAGGACAACCCTTTCCCATGTTTTGAGAGATGACAGAACATCCTGAAGATTCAATGGATAAAGGTATAAATGTTATACAATGTTATAAAGTTATAATAATAACGGGTGGGAAATAAAGCTTGGGAGAAACAAATTAATGGTCGGGAACATAAGACAATGCTCTTAAGAAAAAGTAACAAACTTAGCATGATGTGATGATCATGCCCTTGGCTTGTCTAATCAGAATTAGGAGTTTTCACAAGTTTGAAACATTTGGGGGTGGAACATGTAATCAAAAGGTATAATTTGGGTAGTTAGTTAGATGAGCAAGCCTGATTGCTGCCAGAACCCTGAGAGATAGAGATGCACTCCGAATGCTGATCAAAATACCTGAAAGCAGACTTAGAATTTTAAATAATAAAATTAGGAAGGAGTTTTGCGGAAGAATCAAGGAAGCAATAGAACTAGGTAGGAGATTTGGCAAAGAATCGAGGAGGAAATTAGCATCAGAGAGGGGTTTGACGCTGGCGTTAAATTCAGAAGAGGTGATCTGCCCTGTCCTAATCCTGTCCTGAACATGTCACCTGTTACTTTTCCAAGGGGCCTACATTCTTGGCCAGAGGGGTCTGATCTTGCACCATCCTAGGTAAATATAATCTGCGTATTTTGTCAATGTGCCTTTTCTCTCTATCCTCTTTTCCTGAGGTACTCGTCATTAAATTTATAGTCTAATTTAGGTAACCAAATCTTACCTCTTCTGAAGTATGGAGTTAACACTGTAATTTGTATTTGATTACTAAAATGCAGATTAAACTTAATATCTGAACTGAGTCTGTGGTCATTTAATGAATAAACAGGTAAATACCTATGTGATCAATTTCCTACACTAATCAACTAAAAAAGATCCATGTTTATGAAAGGTTTAGTAATTAAATAGTCTCAAGCTGACAGATAAATCGGACATATAGAAAAGTCCTGAAAATTGATCTCCAGCGAGGTTAAATCGACAAGATATTGTAAGTGAGTGTGGTTTATGGGCCCGAATGTGCGTTTTTTAGTGATACTTGTCCTCAGGTTGGTGTCCCGCTTGATCAATGTCAACAGAGTCAAGTGCTTAGTTAGTAAAAAAAGTAGGTGCCAGGGCTCTCAAAAGAAGGCCACTGCAGCTTCTACCACGAATTTTCCCTGCCAGTGATAGTAACAACACAGCTAATAATCATCACCCTCCTAGAAGTGTGACAATAGGATCCATGCCACATCCCCAAAGCTATGAGAATGGCTTGGGTGGCAGGTAATCGTAATTTTTAAGGTATATTGAATTACCAATTGACCATTGTGGGGGTCATCTCTAAATTAGACACCAGTGCTACTTTGTGGCAGACTGTCTCAAGCGCCGAAGTTGACAATTAAGTACCAGAGATGAGCACTGGAAACCACAAGCACAAAATAAGCACTGCAACAGACTAAGCATGGGCGGGAAATCCGTTCCGCTCGCGGATTTTGCGGATTTTCGGTAAATTCGCAATCCGTGAAAGCTCGCGAAATTACTGAAAATCCGCAAATTCGCACGCAGCTGATTTTTTTTTCTTGGTGATACAATTTTGCGGCGTGAGGGGTTCACTTACCGTCATTCAGCGTTTGCAGAGTTGTTTTTCTCAATATTTTGCGAGTGCTGCGCCATTTTGGATCCTGCTGCGGGATCCCGTGGGAGTTTGGCGACGCATCGCGAGAGTTCGCAATTGCGAACATGTAGGTGCGGCGGGCAGCAACAATTTCGCACTCGCGAAATTACAAAATTTGCAATTCTGCACAAAAAATCCACTAGCAAGCAGCATAGACCTTCCGAAAATTATGATTTTTATCAGAATAACTCCTCAGGTTGATATTTGCCTGCACTTTTTTGGATTTGAGGCCTTTTGACTTTCTTTGGATCACTTTTGGATTAGAAATCAACTTTCACAAGTAAGTTTGTGATGGGCATTACAGTTGCTGTTCTGCAGAAAAACGAGTTTTGCAAAACTGAAAGCACTCAGCAGGTGCAAAAGTTCACTCATCATTAGTAACCATTCCCTGTAGTACTTCCTGAGGGGCCCCTCCAGAGTTCAGTTGCCTATGTTTGTTTGGGGCATTACAGTTGCTGTTCTGCAGAAAAACGAGTTTTGCAAAACTGAACGCACTCAGCAGGTGTAAAAGTTCAACTTCAAACTCATCATTAGTAACCATTCCCTGTAGTGCTTCCTGACTGGGGCCCCTCCAGAGTTCAGTTGCTAGTTGCAACAATTCTATGACCCTGCTCTGACCCTCACAGCAGGCTCATAGAATAGCTACAAGTAGGCCACAAAGGTCCTGGAAAAAAAAATTGCACTGCAACAGAAAGCAAATTACAGATAAGGAAGCAGGTGCCAGACTGGAATTTTAAAACAGTGACACATTAATAAATCAACCCCAAATTAATTCATGTCAGTTGAAGCAGGGCAGGTGTGCTTGCTTTCCCCCCATAATCTACAGTGATGATGAACCAGAGGGTGGCATTGATGTACCAGAGGGTGGCATGGGTGAAACAGAGGGTGGCAGTGGTGAAACAGAGGGTGCTGGTAACCTGTGATGATGAACCAGACGTAGAAACAACATAGTCCCGACCGTTGCGAGCCGACAAGTAAGTTCGCAATTGCGAACTGGTACAAAATCCTCGCGAACTGGCAGAAACCCTTGCGAACACACAAAAAAAATCCGCAAATTCGCGAGAATTCGCAGATTTTGCGGATTGCGAGTTCGCAAATACGCAAATTTGCGAACGCCAGATTCGCAAAATTCGCCCATGCTTACACAGACCACTTTGATACTGGTAATCGAGGATCTAAGAACCAAAAAGGATCCCTGATTCCAAAAGTCCCACATGCTAGTAGTGGAAATACCCTATACAAAAGAAGTTAAAATAAAATAATCACCACTGATGCGAACTCCCTAATCACACCGTTCTAAGGATCCTCAAGGTGAGCGCACCTGGATGCTTCTGGCTACGGACCCCTACGGGCACCATTTAATTAATGCATGAATATGCATTTTTATACCAAAACACTGGGACTTAGGGGCAAATGTATGAATGCTTTTAGCAGTTGCAAACAGAGATTCAGTCCATTTTGATACTGCTAAAACAGCTTTTGCCATGTACCAACTCTATTTTGCGAATTGTAACCTATCGCTGACTCACAAAATAGGGTTTGCAAGTTGCTATTAAGAAGGGACGTGGCAAGGGCGTCTCTTCGTAATAGTGGGTCGCTGGGGAATGTCCGATTGTTTTGCGACCAGAATGCAGTTGCAAAACAATTGTAGTTTACCTCCTACTTAAAGTAGACGGTAAGCCAGTTGCAAACGGGAAGGGTCCCCAAGGGACCCCTTCCTCTTTGTGAGTGGTAGCGAAAACATTTTTTAAGAGCAGGCAGTGATCCCACAGACCACTAATCCGGTCTTCAAAAATGAAAAGGAAACTTATCATTTCTCTTTTTTAAATGCATCACTTTAAGAAAACAGGATGCATTTGAAAAAAAATGCAATATTTAAAAAGCAATCACAGACATGGTGGACTCCTGACCTCAGCAGGCTGACATCCCTGTGGTTACCGGCCATTCCCAATGGGTCACAAATTGCAACCTACCTCATGAATAGAAGTAGATCATTAGTGACCCCATTGGGAATCGCTAAAAGTGTCTGAGACACATTAGCACATTTCATTTGTACAATCGCAATTTGCAAGTCGCAAAATGAAATAGTTGTATATGTGGCACTTAGATCTTTTGTTAGACCTAGGTAACAACTATAGAGCCCCATGCCATCCAAACGGGCGCTGCCTGCAACCCCCTTAGACTGGGCGTTGGGTGCTACTCATGCTGAAGTCAGATAAGGATAGCAGGTTTCATAGAATAGCGATGGAAAAAGCTTTGAGCAGTCAAACACTGGGCTCTTAAAAGCTGACTTGGGTTTTGGTATCAGACACAGTCTTTATCTCCAGCAATTGAGATTTTTTTTGCGATTGACATTTGTAAATGAATCCATAACATGATATAGAGTTAGAATAAGGCTCACAGAATAGAAACCTAAGATTATGTGTCATAGAAAGCAGTAGGAGCAAATGCCATTATAGACGTGCACCTTTAGACTATGAGGCAGTGGAAGTTGATGTCCGGATTAGCACTACAGACTGCAAATTTGGCGAACAGGGTCCTGAACAGGCCTGGATGTAAATTTTGTTTAGGAAGGCTGGGCTGGTGATGTGGTTCACTGAGCTGGCACACCCATACTTGTCCATTGGCTGGATGGGCCTGGAGAATGGAACATCTCTGATTACTTTTTTGCCAACATGAAGCTGAAAATCAAACTGGTGGACATCTTGAAGCCTGGCAAACCCATGTAGGTGGGGCTCCACCCTGCGTTGCATGGTGTGAAGGCTTTGCTTGCTGGCTGGCCCCACTGGCCCATGGGGTCAAACCCCCAATGGGGGATTACAGGAGCTGTTCAGCATGCAGGAACCCCACACTCCTTCGTGGTCCAACACCACCCTGGCCCGTTTAGAGAAGGTGGCCCTGCCTGGTTCCTGGAACCCTGGTGTTCCAGGTGACAGCCTTGTATTTGCTCACCACTCATGGGGGCTTACAGGAGTTGTTTAGCCTGCAGAAGCCCGAAACTCCTCCCCGGTCCAACGTGACACTGCCCAGGTTTGGGAAGGTGGTCCTGCTCAGTGCCTGGAGCCCTGGCTTCCTAGGCAAAAGCCATGGCTTTGCCATCTTTCATGGGGGATTACAGGAGCTATTCAGCCCGACAGGAGACCCAGACTCTTTCCTGGCCCGACGCCACCCTGCACCGGTCTATGCATTCATGGTTGGTCTTGTCTCCGCTCCACAAACAGGAAGGGCACAAGAGTCCTCCCCAGTGAGTAACCACCATATCCTGCATAAGGACTGTCACCCACAGTCCAGTGACTAAGAACGCCCTGGTTCTGACTTCTACCTTCCTGGTGCCCGTGCATGGGGACCTACGGAGGGTTAACCCCCCCAGTCAACCCCCTTCTCACCTTAAGTCTGCCTGTAAAGCCATTGTTTCATGAATTCAGGGCTTAGTGAACCCAGGAGGAGACAAAAGTCAGAGTTGCCCATGCCGACCGGCCCACCATTCATCTGGTCATGCAGCCTGGCAACCAGGTGGCTCAGCATGACCTGGTGACCTGAGTGCATGGGCAGCAGCTGAGGATGATATCAGAACCGAGGAGACTCCTTCTTCGAGCCACCAACTGGCATCTTGCCTCCCGGCAGCTCCACAGGTGCCCATCTCCTGCCATCTGGTCACCCTGCTAACCTGAAAGGGGTCATGCCCCTAATCTCTACACCGGGTGGTGCAAGGCAGGTGTGGGAGGCCCCTGTGCTGCACTACACATGATGGTGACAGCCTCCCTCCCACATATGGAGACAAAAGCTTGGCTCAGAAGATGGCTTTCAATAGATCACAACAAGGTAGCTCCTCTGCTACCTATAAAACCTTGACCCAGAATCAGGTTGCCTACAAATTATTTAGCAACAGGAATCTCAGGAACATGAGGTGCATTAAGGGCGATGGAGGTGGACTCCTTCCCTCTGCATTCCAGTCCCTAAGTGAGTGGCTCTATACACCGGCCCAGAGGCTGGCTATCGCAAGCCAACAGAGGCTCCACGGCACTGCACTATTTTAACTGTTTACAGGGGTTTCTGACTTAGAGGCATTCAGTCATAATCCTCCAGCTGGTAATTTTGCCACATTGGCTCCTCAGCCAAGCACATACACCAAATGTTTGATCCTGCTGTTCTTCTCGTATTGAGTATGATTACTATTAGAACAACATATCATCAGTAGGGTAAAAATAACCTGTTCTGAAACAGTCTAAATCCAGCTCTCGTTCCCTATTAGTGGGAGTCCAATCCAATGCTTGGTGAATTCTGCTTTACAATGATAGGAAGAGCCAACATTGAAGGATCAACTAGCGATGCCAATTTGAACCCTTGGCCATCACAGGACAATTATCCCCGTGGTAACTTTTCTGACACTACATTCTTAAAACTCAAAACGTCAGATGGATTGTGAGGCCCTGCTTTCATGGTCTGTATCCATATTGAAAATTGAGCTCAAAAGCATTTTTGTCTGTCTGCTCCCCGGGAGGTTTCTGCCTTCCCTAAGCTCACTTTAGGATCCCAGCATTATTGTTTGACAGATGTACCACCTAAGTCAAACACCCCACTCCAGGCTTGAAGCAGGGCTTGGAGCCAGAAGCGAAAGCTCCAGGGGGTTCCCCCCGCTTCACACCTCACCGGGTAAGTGAGAAAACAATGAGTATTGATATTTGACCAGCGATCTTAGGGCCTCCCACTTATAACACCTCTTATGTCTTTTCACACTGCCAGACTAGAGTCAAGCTCAACAAGATCCACTCCCATGGCATTATGGAACTTGTAGTTTGTGCCCCAACTACAAGTTCCATAATGCCATTTGAGAAATGGTCACATGACCCTAATATAAAAAGAGATCATCTAATTAAATTAATTAATTGGTTGGGAGTGAAATGTTGTACTTTTGAAATTGATGCCTGTGATCCAGGATGCGAACATCCAAAACACGTAAGGCTTGAAGCCAGGTCCAGTACTTACAACTTGTCATATGCTCGGAGCCTCGATGAGTGTGCGGGCTAGGTCCTTTGGACAAACTTGGAAATATATATATATCAGAACAGATTTCCACAGAAATTCCCCTTAACCCGAGGGTTAAAGGAAAAAGCAGCACAGCTAGGTATCAGCAGCTTGGTGAGTTTTTTATTCTGTCATAAATGTGGCAATCATTAGTGCATGACAAAGACCAATGCGTTTTGGCCGGAGCCTTCAACAGGGTCATAGAGTTTTCGTGTGTGGACAACCTCATTAAAGGGAAAACCTTTATTTACAGATCAAAGTACACGGCTATTCAGCCTTACATCCCGGAGGCTAGGCAGCAGTATAAAAAGAGGATGATCAGTGCACACAGTGCATGTTATAAGAACCGTACAAGGTTTAGTTTTATGTTATAAGTAATGAAAACATAAATTAAAATACATAAAAGAGCACCAGAAACAGTGCGAAAAAGGCAAGGCAAAAGTACTTAAGTGCGACAGTACCCAGCGCAGGAGAAGGCTGGGCCTTGAGCCCAAAGAGTACACGTATGAACAGTGCAAAATGGACGATATCGGGAGGGAAAGAATGCAGGATTTGTAAGGTATTGGCAGGTTGGTTGGAAGTAAGGGCTAAGGGGAAAGTCATACCTCCAATGGGGCAGTGTCAGGAGGGAGACAGATATCAGCCCGGTATTCGTTCCAGGCCCCCCAGATCCCAAGCCATTTCTTGGGTTTGCCCCGGGCCACATAGACTGTTTTCTCACGAAGCATGCACCAGTCCATATTGGTCTTCCACAATTCCACACAGGGAGGCGATGTGGCTCCCCATTTCTGAGCGATGTCACGCTTTGCCACCATGTTTCCCAAAGTGACCCATTGGGTTTGCGCATTGTTGTAGTCCGTGGGGCCCCACACATTCAGTAAGCAGCACCGGGCTTCAGCTAGCAATTCGACACCAGTCACCTCACACATCACTGCGTGGACACGCCTCCAGTAGGAAGCGACCGCGTGGCACTCCCAGATAATGTGCATGAAGGTGGCCAGTTCACCACAACCACGCCTACAAAGACCGTCCACCGAATGTCCCATGTGAATCAACTGGGGGCCGGTCACATACACTCTATGCAAAATTTTCAGTTGGACCAAACGTAATCTGACTGGGATTGCTACTTCCTTGGGGGATGACACCGCACACTGCCAATCCTCATCATCCAGTTCAACTCCATCACGCACCCATTGGTCTCTCACACTCAGAAGGAGGTCTGTCCGGACATTAATCAGTTTTTTATATACCAACGAGATGGCACTGTCCGGCATCTGACCATCCAACACCCTATCTTCCAGCGGGGACGAGTCAGGGACCTTCTCACCCACCGGCAGCACCGACAGAAGGGCGTGCCGTAATTGAGCGTATCTAAAAAAATCCGTCGCTCCCAGTTGAAATTCTGTCTGTAAAGCAGCGAAAGATTTTATCCCATCCTTGGCCATCATGTCGTCGACCTTGGAGATACCAATGAGGTCCCATTGGTCAAACCCCTTAGTATGCCACAATTTACCCAGTAGGTCTGAGTCGTAAAGTGGAGTGGCCAGCGTGAATCTCCCCTTCCATCCCTGTGCCTTTGTGACAGCCCTCCATATGTGTACTGCTGTCCTGGTAGGGCCCGTCATTCTTCCATCCAGAGATCTCGAGTACAACGCCCTGTAGTATTTCCCACCATCAAGGAGCATCCGGTCCATGGCGTACCCCGGACTATCGGCTGGACCGTAAAAACCATGGTTGAGGGCGGCTAGTTGGGAGGCCCAATAGCACCTCCGGATATCAGGCAAAGCAATACCTCCGTCATACCACGGGAGCGTGAGTTTGGTTATAGCAATACGCGGTCTGCTGTCCCAGAGAATTTTTTTTTGTTATTTTTGAATGAATATATGTAATCTTTTATGCTGCACAGAGTTAACAAAGCTTTAACCTCGTAGGTTTGAACCCAATCCCTGGTTGTCAAGTAACAGTGTTGTAATATTTTCAGGAAGCAGGAGGGTTGTAGTTGTAGGTTTATTCATAAGCAGCACAGCAACAGGAGAAGACAGCTAGCCAGCAGAGAGTAGTCCAGTAAGATAACTGAATCTGAAGGCTAGTAAAACACAGGAGTTCCAATGGAACTATGAGCATGCAAAACATAACAAAGAGCATTTAAAGGTACAGTAATAAAATGTAATAATGAAAATGTAACACATCTCCCCCAATAGGAAAAAGAAGAAGAGAAAGAAAAATGCAAAAAGAAAGAGAAGAGAGAAAGAGGTAGGAAACAAAGAAAGAAAAGAAAACTAAGAAACAACGTTAGAAAATCTAGCAGGCAAAGATATGGGACGAGAAGAGGACTTAACTCTAGAAGCAATAGAATCAGAGCACTTGTGTGGTGGAACAGAAACAGAATTATTGTGAACAGAATTATTGTGAAAATCAGGACATTTAGCGACACGTCTGATGTTCCATAATTTGCCATCCTGTGTGATCACACTATTAGTGAAAAGCTTAACCACCTTCATGGGCTTACCAAACTTAGCTGAACACTTGGTAAGGAAACCAGGCTTCCTAATTCTGATCCAATCACCTACAGACAAATTAGGAGTTTTAACATTCCACTTATTATCATACAACTCTTTAAATTTAGCCTGTTTATCTGCAATTTTGTGAGCAACATCATTAATGACTACTTCAGAGAAAGGTTTACCAGCACACTTCTCTTTGATCCACCAAGGACAGATATTAGAGGCAGGATCACGTCCTTTAAGAAGGCGAAAAGGACTAACTTCAGTGGTTGAATGTGGAGTTATGCGATACAACCAGAGTTTTTCCCTCAGAACATTTCTCCAATCTGATCCAGATTTAATAACGTCAGAAACAAAAGTCTTTAATACCCTGTTGAAACGCTCAACAAAAACCATTTTCATGAGGTTCATAAACGGAAATAGTATGATGAATAATATACTGTCGCTTAAGAAAAACTCCCATCTCTAAAGAAGTTAACTGAACTCCATTATCAGAGACAAGGGTTGAAGGGCAACCTTCTCTAGAAAACACTTCTTTAAAAAACTCAATTACATTTGATGTAGAGGCTGTAGAAACAAACTTGACCTCAGGCCATTTAGAGTGGTAATCAATGAGAACCAAGGCATAACGTGAATCAGACGGTAAACACATAAAGGGACCAGAAATGTCAAACGCTATTTTTTTCCAAGGATCAGTAGGCCAAGGTGTAGTTTTCAACGGAGGAGCATTAACTTTCAACATTTTCTCACTCCCCATACAAACTGAACACTCTCTGACCTTCCGATCAACCATGCGATCTAAGCCTGGCCACCAAAAATAGTTCCTTATCAAACGCTTCATTGCAGACATACCTGGATGCATTTTGTGAGCTGAATCTAAGATAACACCTTGCATTGGAAAAGGAGGGACACATTTTCCAGATTTGAAAACAAAGCTGTTCTCTAACTCTAACTCATCATACACTTTAAACATGGGCATGAAATCCTCAGACACATTTTTCTTGTCAGGCCAACCTTCTAAAATATATTTCTTAATGGTCTGAAAAGAAAGATCTTGTTTGTCTGCAAGAGACCAAGATTCCTCAGAAATATCCTCAAACGTACCCGACAACACATCTTGCAAAGATGTGACCACATCACTATCATCAAGAATATCATTTGAGGACATTTGGCAAGGGAGGCGAGACATAAAGTCAGCAATGACATTTCTTTTTTCAGGGACATATTCTGGTGTAAAACAGTATTCTTGTAGTCTAGAGGTCAACCTGGCAATACGTGCAGTTGAGTTCCACCCACCACCTGGAGAAAGGATATTCACAAGGGGTTTGTGATCCGTTTTTAAAATAAATTTACTACCCCACACATAATTCCTGAAATGTTCTATTGCCCAAACGCACGCTAAGAGTTCTTTTTCAATGACAGCATATCTGCGTTCACTATCATTCAAAGTTCGTGATGCAAAACAAACATTCCATTCTTCTTTTCCAGATCTCTGAGATAAAACAGAACAGTGATAATACAAGTCTTGTTTAAACAAAAAGGTTTAAGTGTTGGAGCATTTAAAATGTCCAATTTTATATTTTCAAAAGCAGCCTGCTGTTCAGTACCCCATATAAACACATTACTTTGTCTGAGAAGTTTCCTAAGTGGCTCCAATTTTGTTGCAAAATTATTTACATATTTGCTATAATACTCGCACATGCCTGCGAAAGAAAGTAGCTGTTCCTTGTTGGATGGAGGAGGAGCATTGCTAATACCCTCTACATTTGATTTCTTGGGTACAACACCATCACCGGATAATGTGTGACCCAGATATTCTACAGCATCCTGAAATAGTTTACACTTATTAGACTTAAGTGTTACACCACTTTTCCTCAATTTCTCACACACACAACGCAAATGCGAAACATGTTCTTCAGTGTTGGCAGAATAAATAAGGATATCGTCCTGGAAACACTTGACAAAGTTATCAACGTCCCTGAAAATATTAAACATAACCCTTTGAAAGACAGAGGCTGCAGATGCCAAGCCAAACGGCATCCTAGTGTATTGATACAGACCCTGAGGAGTAATAAATGCGGTAAGACACTTAGAGTCTTCAGTCAAAGGAATTTGGTGGTATGCAGATCTCAAGTCGAGGGGGGAGAAAAGTTTTGCTCCCTCCAACATGGATACAACCTCATTTATGTTGGGAAGGGGGTGACAATCCACAATAATGGCTGTGTTAAGAGCTCTTAGATCGACACACATCCTCAAACTTTTGTCAGGTTTCCTCACCAAAACAATGGGAGAAACCCATTCTGCAGACTCAATGGGCTCAATGATACCTTCTGAAACTAAATCATCTAAAGTTTTCTTAAGTTCTTCTCTGACGTTTATTGGCACTCCCCTTAACCTCTGTTTAACTGGAATAACACCCAATTTGAGTTTTATCTGATGTGAAAATTTTTGTATCATACCCAATCTGTCAGAAAAAACATCCTCAAATTCAGATTTAACCATGTCAGCCTTTCTTTGAGACACTATTAATGAGACATCGTCACCTTCAAATGTGGGATGCAAAGAAATAGGGTCTCTAGAATGTGGATTAAGAATTATTCCAAATTTCCACTGGTCTTTCAAACCTACCACATTAACACCTTTTACTGCCACATATAATTTCACTTATGTCATGTCAATCCTAGTACCATTAAAACTCAAGGGAGAGACATCCGGTGACATAATGTTGTTCAAATCCAGCACTGAACCTAAACATTCCTCAAAATAGTCCTTAGTAACTATTGTCTAAGTAATGCTTCCTTATATACATTTGAACCATCACCCTCCCCCTCTGCTGGTGCGATGGGTGGTAGAGCCCTGAATACCATCTGTCCTTCCGAATCTAAGCAATGTAGCAAAATACTTTTTTTTCTTTCAGATCCCATACGTTCACCATCGATGGCCTTCATATAATTGAAGAATTCTTCTTTCCAGCGTGTCCAAGGAATGGGAGGATCACCTTTATTTTGTAGAAATTTTTCTGGTGGGTCAAACTTCATGTTTGGTAAACAGTGGTTGAGTAGATTTAAATTTAAAAGTTATCTAAGAAAACAAATATGAGTAAAAGGTCCAGAATAAAACTGTCAATGAAGTAAAAAGAATAAAATACCTGATGTTCCAAATACTGATGTTCCAACAAGTATATTAATAGTTATCTTTTGAAGATGGAAATCAATTCCAAAAAATTGCAGAAAACTTACTCTGTATTCCGCTGGAAAAATAAGGTTTTTTAAAACTATTAGGGAAACGAAAATAATAACCATGAGAAAGGTTCCATGAAAAGTGGCACTTTCAATAGCCGGCACACACGATGAAAGGAGTTGCAGTGCTTTCAATAGCCGACACACGCGATGAAAGCAGTTGCCATAGAAACCGGCATAAACAAAATGGCCGCCAGATGCGTGATGACGCTATGCGCAGACACCGTCACATGAAGGAAGTGATGACGGAAAGAGTGTTGTTTTTCCGTAGACGCCGCGGCGAATGCTCACGCTCTGGATGCTGCACGAGTCTCCTCGAATCCGCGAATCTTCAGGCACGACCACGAGTCCTCTGCTGCAGCGGAATGTTGAAGAAGGGTGCGTGAGTCTTCAGGTACAGCCACAATTAAATATAAACAAAGTCTTGGAAAGTGGAAGTTTCCTCAAAACAATGAAAAATAGCTAACTCACTGTTGGTAGGAATGAATTTTCCAGGATTTTCGGTGGCAGTTGAAAGTTGAGGCAATGAAAATAAATCTTTACTGCATAAAGATGCTTTCAGTAGTATTAAAATTCACGCAGGAAAAAATATAAAAAAATAGTCAAAATTCAGTTCCACACCTGTGCTGCTTGATAGAAGATTCACCTCGTCGCCAAAATATGTAATAATTTCAGGAAGCAGGAGGGTTGTAGTTGTAGGTTTATTCATAAGCAGCACAGCAACAGGAGAAGACAGCTAGCCAGCAGAGAGTAGTCCAGTAAGATAACTGAATCTGAAGGCTAGTAAAACACAGGAGTTCCAATGGAACTATGAGCATGCAAAACATAACAAAGAGCATTTAAAGGTACAGTAATAAAATGTAATAATGAAAATGTAACAAGTGTATAAATACAGTATCGAGCAGTGTTAGAATTGGATTTTTCTATATGTAGATCATTCTCAGTTGCTCCAATTATACTGTATCTGTCCTTCTTGGTGAAGTGAGTAAGATCGGATAGATGCACAGCCCGATTAGTTTGAGGAATAAACACGCTGTTTGAGAAAATGTTATTTTTGGTTTTATGGTGCTCCGAAAGGTGACGTCGAGGGTCCGACGGCATCAATCGATATGTATTAAGAAGTGGGACTAGAGGTTCTCTAGTATCATCCCTTTTCAGGCACACATGTTGTTGTCTTTCCTTGTAACAAAAGACTTCCACTCTGTAGATTTTGTTTGAATGTCTTTATATTTCATTGAAGTTTTGGCTCATGTTTTCAAAATTGGTTCATGTATCATCAGAATCATTGTAGACAATATTTACTTCAGGCAATGTCTTTCTAACGTGTCCAATGCATTTCGGGCATTTTCATCTTGCCCTTCATCAGGGAATCGACACGGCCTCATCCCCCGTCCCAGGCCCCGCACCGGCTCCGCGGTCCTTCTTCCGCCTCTGGCGCCTCCAGCTCAGCACCTTCTTGGTGAAGTACCATTTTGTGGGGGAGATATATCTAGTTACATAATTTATAGTTTTAAGTGTATACTGAAAGTTTATAAATATAATACTAAATCATCCTTTACTCCTTTATTTTCTACTTTCTGGTAGTCTTAAGGGTCCTAACCGTTATTGATTAATTTATACTGAAAAGGAAACATAAAAAAGACAATTTATATATTGAAACTACTCAGTTGAATAGATAGGTAAACTGAAGAATTCTATTTAATCTTAGATTACCCCATCATACATATACTCCTGGTGTGAATGAATATTGCTTTTGATAATCATATTCATATCATAGTTGCATGGGTCATAGGGAGTTTGTTGCCAACAACATGTTAACAAAGACTTACATAGATTTAAAGTGCTTTGTCAAAGGTTAAAGTGCATGCTGCTATATATGTAATCATATTACTCCATATACAGTACTGGAAGTAGAGTTTATCCAAGGAACAAACTAACAGTGCAAGGGTTCATATACAGTACTGGGAGTCGATTATATCCAAGGAACAAACTACCAGTGCAAAAGTTTGCCAAGGTGCATTATTTACAAGGTCTTAAAATGCTAATACAAGAGTCTAAAAACATGAGGAACAGTACCCAAATTATCATAGAGTTATAACAAATGTATCTATTTAATATCTTATATTTTCAAAACGTATCAATAACCATACATGTACTCCTAGTGCGGATGAGTATTGTTTATGACAAACATGTTTATACCATAGTATAGTTCAATGGGAGTTTGCACTAATGGAATTTTGAACAAGAGCTGCTGTAAATTTAAAGTGCTTGATCATATATTAAAATGCATGCTGCTAAGTAGGAAAACATAGAGTTTCATATCCAGTACTAGGGGTGGAAATTATCCACTGAGCAAGCTATCAGTGCAAAGGTTCGCTAAATTGAATTATAGATAGGATCTTAAAGTGGTAATACAAGAGTCTAAGAACATGAGAAACTCTACCCAAATTGTCATAGATTTATAAAAGCGGGGTCTACTTCATGTCCTATGTTCTTAATACTTATCCATGACCACCAATTTGAATATACAACACAGGAGTTATCGAAAGAAAATTCCAAAGAAAAACCTGCATATGGACATAGCAACAGTTCTTATCAACCATCCACATATTATCATTCCAAACAAATATTGGAACTGGTATGTCAGAGAGGTTGTAAAAGATGGTAGCATTCCAAAATGGCTATGAAGCAAAACGCAGAGTAGCTGTGGGTCACGAAAAAACATACTGTCGACTAACTATGTATCTGACATAGAAAGAATGTTATATAGAAAAACTAATTTGGAAAATATATGCGAAAAAAAGGGTGTGACAAGAGGTCAACAGGGTACTTTCTGTATGTGAAAAATACCCATCAGTTATCGACCGAGACCACCCTTGTCATAATCTGGGATCCTTCACACCAAGAAGTGTAGATGTTGCAACCATTTCAAAAGCATTTTTCTTTAATTTGAACAATGTGTGTGTCCCAGTGAATTAGAAGGTGTATGGGCATATGGTGACAACTGTTAAGCAGTGCGTGAATATAAGTGAAAAAGTAAGGAAATGAAGTGCCAAAAAAGACTAAAATTTGAGAGAAAAGAGGAAAAGTAATTTTAATTGGTACCTCTCTACTTCCAAATCAATAAAACCAGTGTGATATAGTAGTTTGAACAAATAGCTACTATGTGTAATACCAGGTCAACATGTTTCTGCAGACTGATGGACCCTAGTAGGTGTCCGCTGCTTTCATCAGGACCAGTTGTCGCTACTGCTCATTAAGTGGTGATTAAAAATAGTATATAGAAGATATCACCTGGGTATCCTAGGTGTAGTCATTCTCCTAGCTGATGGTCCACGAATCAGGAATAACAGGATGATCAAAGTCAGATACATAGAAAGACAGACAGAATACAAACAGACATTAGCATTTGGTTTAGAATTATCTCTGTTTTAGCCAAATGTGGGATGTTGAATAAAGATTTTTATACATCCCAGTGTCAGCTATATGTACACTAATACCTCATTCGGGTATCTATCTCTCGCTTACCTAATTGGCAGGAGAGAAGAGCTCCACCTCACCTGGCTGCGGTGCAGGTAAACAGAGCACCGCTCTAGTACGGAAATACAAGAAAGAGAAAATTACACAGACATGTCAGTTAAAGACTAACTTCAGAAACCCACTCATTCAGGGTGAGTACCCCTCAGGGTCACTGCTTGTTCGCAGAGTTAAGCACATGTGTGTCTTTAACCCCTTTATCATCCTAAGCCTTGTCGAACGAAGGACTTCGCCCTCAGATGGTCACACGCAATCAGGCAACAAGATCAATATCTCTTTCATGGCGGCAGAACTTGCACCCTCACGGCGCAAGGACGCCATATCTCTCGTTATCACTGTGGCACTCAGTATCAGCAACCATAATCAGATTGCCCAAAACTGCAAAGCCGCGTTAAAAGCGTGCCAAGTCTCACTAAGAATATAAATGAATTCCTTCATGCCAAAAAGGTATTAATATTTACAGCGCTAACAACATCTTTTCTCTTTTAGCGCTTAAAAGTTGTTCTTGGTACAAACAAAGTGCCCCGTGTTTGCAGTAAAGCCAGCATTGTTCCGCGAACTGCGAGCATCCTATCACCGTATACATGCCTCGCCTTCCACACACTGTATGAAGCTGTTTACAAGCTGGAAAATGGTGCTTGCTTGTTCTTGATACCCACAAAATGTCCCGTGTTAGCAAAGAACCACAACATTATTCCCGGAACAGCGTGCATCTTATCTCAGTGTACATGCCTCGCCCCTCACACACTCTATTAAGCTGTTAACCAGCTGAAACCTGGTACTCGCGTCCTTCCGCTCACCTGACCGTCTGTACTCCGGATGTCCCTCTGGGCCATCTCGGGGAGGTACACGGTCAGCTGGCAGGCGCGTATTTAATCCGAGTGCTGGCGGCGGAAAAATGACGTCATGCACGTGAAAGACGTGCTTTGTCCCAGGAATCATGGGACTTGTAGTATAAGCGTAATCCACGCTGCTAAAAGCGTAGTTTCTTCGCATGCTTTGTATTTATGAAGATAAACCAATGCAGAATGGGCATTAGATACTATCTATAATAGTCGATAATTATTTAGTGCCAATGATGTAAAAAAAGTTAGATGTAAAAAGGCAGTCTTTATGCCCAATACAAGCGTGTAATTTTTAACAAGGACTCATTGAAGGAAGGCATTGCCTATAAGTCCTGACGTCATGGTGTGCAGGAACAAAAGACAAACAAGGGTCAGGTACAGGAATCATTTCCACCCATTAATTATTAGTCTACCAAAAATGTAGACATATAAAACAGCCTTATATCCACAATGATACTTGGCAAGTGACTGTTAATGGAAATTCATCATCAGTATAGTGCCACACCCGCATCCCGACCTTGGCAGTTAATTCCAATGTCTCAACTGCGAAGCAACTGGATAGGATCTGGGCCTCACAATAACTCAATAATTCAGCCCAGTATTACCCCTGTCCACTGACTAAGACTAGGATCATTCTGTTGGGCCTAATTTTAATAAGTATCTATACAGACATGTATTATGGACAGGACTACTCGTTTGTGCAGGTTCTCTGGTTCTAGCATGTAGCCGCTTGCACTATAACAGGCAAAACACTGATGACCGGGTAATTAGTGACTGATTGGTGAGGCCTGAGATGTTAACAGAATCGGTTTAATAAATAAAAGAGCTGTGTTACAACCAAGTAGGATAGAACAAATTGTTGTCAATCCTCACACCCTCTGATATTATTACGCAGGGATCCTCACTCTGACAGTTTACAAGGACATCCAAGGGATGTCTTCATTCAGACCCCCCTTATCTGAATTCAGCTTATGAACCCATTTTTGTTCCTTTTTAAAGAGAAATTTGCTCACATCTGTCACTTGTGCTGGAATCAGAGGCTGCTCAATCACTGTCCAAACAAAGTCAGTAGGCGCGTGCCCCACCTCCAAGAAATGATTAGTCAAGCGCGTGGCCTGTTTCCGGCATCTGATGGTACTTTTATGCTCGGAAATGCGGATTTGAATCTTTCTAGTCGTCATGCCCATGTATTTGAGCTGGCAAGGACAAGTTATTAAATATATCAAATAGTGGCTGTTGCAATTCGTGAAACGTTTCGGTTGCCAAGGAAGGTCACTACCTATATCAATGCAGGTGGACCGCGAGGTTTGCGGACAGGCAGCGCAATTGCCACAAGGGTGATGTCCCTCTACTGCAGGCATGTCCCAGAGCGTACCCACTGCATGTGGAATATTAGTCTTGGGTCTCGTATGTACCAACTGATCTTTAAGATTTTGGCCACGTTTAAAAGCAAGCAAAGGCATTGGTAAGTTATCTGATCCAGTATTTAGAATGGCCCAGTGTTGTTTGACAATCTTTTGTATGTTGTTTGAAGGAGTACAAAAAGTGTTCACGCATGTAATGCGGTTCTGTTTCTCTTTCGGAATGGGTGGCTCCAACAGTCCTTCTCTGGTATTGTTCAAGGCTCTTTTCATCGACCGTCATATCAATTGTTTGGGGTACTTTCTGGAAGCCAGATGTTTCTGTAAGATTTTGGCATGATCATGGAAGGTCTCCTTCGTAGAACAATTGCGTTGTATCCTCAAAAACTGACCATAAGGCAGGTTGTCTCTCAATGCCTTTGGATGACAACTATCGTAACTGAGTAACGAGTCACAGGCCATGGGTTTGCGATACAACTCTGATTGTAAGCCCATGGGGGTGGCTGTAATCAACAGGTCCAGAAAAGCTAGATGGTGCTTGTCATATTCAACCGTAAATCGCAGGAAGTTATTTCTGCCATTCAGCCACTCATGAAATTCTACCAAGTCCTCTACAGTCCCTCACCACACCACCAAAATGTCGCTAATATAACGTTTCCAAAGACGTAAAGAGTTGTAATACGGGTTGGTGGGCGTCAGGACATGATCCTGTTCGGATTTATGAACGTATAAATTTGCAAGACTTGGGGCAAAAACACTGCCCATGCTGGTCCCGGAAGTTTGTAAAAATATGGTGTCCTCAAATTGAAAAACGTTTTCTTTTATTGCCAGACCAGCAAGACTCATAATCAGAGATACTGGGGTGATGGAGTTTAAATCTCGTGCTAGTAACAGATTCTCTATTACATCTAAAGTCACGTCTTGCGGGATGGATGTATATAGAGATTCTACATCAAAAGACACTATCCAATCTGTGTATGTCAAACTCTATGTCAGGCAGGATTCTGAGCACATCCTTGGTGTCCTGCAGGAACGTAGGCATCTCTTTTACCATCGGTCTTAAGAAAAAGTCCACAAAGGTGGAAAGGGGTTCTAAAAGAGAGCCTATCCCCAATATTATTGGGCGTCCTGGTGGTGGTCGTTGTCCTTTATGCACTTTTGGGAGCACATAAAAGTACGGCATAGTAGGATGTGCTGCACACAGGTATTGAGCTTCATTGGTAGTTACCCAACCTTCCGACAGTGCCTCTTCCACAATGTGGCCTCTGATTTTAGATAGCCTCTCTGTAGGATCGACAGTGAGTGGTCGATACGACCTGATGTCATTCAATTGCCTGAGGCATTCATCCCGGTAGGTGACTGTGTCCATCACTAATATGGCCCCACCCTTATCAGCCTGTTTTATCATCACCGAGTCATCTATTGTAAGACTCTTTAGAGCATCCTGCTCTTTCTTGGGAAACTTAACAAAAGGTTTGTGATTTTGTTGATAGAGTCTCTTGATGTCACACTCGACAGCTTCTTCAAACGTCAAAACCTTAGCCAGAAGGCCCATCACCGATGGATTAAAAGTAGAGGGTCTCTTCAGACCAGTGTTGTTGTCAATAGCCATTGAATCAAGATTTTCTTCGTTCTTTTTGGAAAAGAGAAAATGTAGACAGATTTTCCTGAAAAGCTTCCCCATCTCAACTTGAGTGAGGAAGGGGTCTCATGTGCTCGTAGCCAAAAAACCTAGTCCCCTATTCAATACTTTGTCTTCAACATCAGTTAATGTACGAGGGCTCAAGTTAATCACGAGGCTGTCCCCGCTGTACGCCCTGTCTGGTCTTGGGTGATCTTCATCCCGCTCCTCAAATCCATTGAGGGGGGTGGTAGGTTCCAATGTACCTGACCCTGTTGTTGTGTCCTCCGCCTCCCTCTTGACCTCCCCCAGCCAAACCCTAAAAAAGGCTGTGTGTTAAAGTCGGGATAGAAATGTTGAGCGTCGAAGGGACCTGTGTGTTGTGGAAAGGGCGGACCTCCCTGTGCCCAAGGCTTGGGTTGCCACCACAGGGGAAATTGTGGTTGGTTGTAGTTGTGATTAAAGCCCCTCCAGTTTCTGCGGTTTGCTCTACCTCGATTTTTCATGGCGGAAGTGCCAGGATTGGATGAGTCTGAGTCACTTAACCGATCCTCTGAGCTGGGTCCTACTTGGTTGTAACACAGCTCTTTTATTTAGTAAACTGGTTCTGTTAACACCTCAGGCCTCACCGATCAGTTACTAATTACCCGGTCATCAGTGTTTTGCCCGTTATAGTGCAAGCGGCTAGATGCTAGAACCAGAGAACCCGCACGAACGAGTGGTCCTGTCCATAATACATATCTGTATAGATACTTATTAAAATTAGGCCCAACAGAATGATCCTAGTCTTAGTCAGTGGACAGGGGTAATACTGGGCTGAATTATCGAGTCATTGTGAGGCCCAGATCCTATCCAGTTGCTTCGCAGTTGGGACATAGGAGTTAACTTCCAAGGTCGGGATGCGGGTGTGGCACTATACTGATGATGAATTTCCATTAACAGTCGCTTGCCAAGTATCATTGTGGATGTAGGGATTTTTTACTTGTCTAAATTTTTGGTAGACTAATAATTAATGGGTGGAAATGATTCCTGTATCTGACTTTCTCCTGTTTGTCTTTTGTTCCTGCACACCATGACGTCAGAACTTCTAGGCAATACCTTCCTTCAATGAGTCCTTGTTAATAATTCCACACTTGTATTGGGCATAAAGACTGCCTTTTTTACATCTAACTTTTTTTACATCATTGGCACTAAATAATTATCGACTATTATAGATAGTATCTAATGCCCATTCTGCATTGGTTTATCTTCATAAATACAAAGCAGGCAAAGAAACTACACTTTTAGCAGCGTGGATAACGCTTATACTACAAGTCCCATGATTCCTGGGACAAAGCACGTCTTTGACGTGCATGACGTCATTTTTCCGAAGCCAGCACTCGGATTAAATACGCGCCTGCCAGCTGACCAGGTACCTCTCCGAGACGGCCCAGAGGGACGCCCAGAGTACTGACGGTCAGGTGAGTGGAAGGACGCGAGTATCAGGTTTCAGCTGGTTAAAAGCTTAATAGAGTGTGTGAGGGGCGAGGCATTTACAATGAGATAAGATGCGTGCTGTTCCATGAATAATGTTGTGGTTCTTTGCTAACACGGGGCATTTTGTGTGTATCAAGAACAAGCAAGCACCATTTTCCAGCTGTAAACAGCTTCATACAGTGTGCGGAAGGCGAGGCATGTATACGGTGATAAGATGCTCGCAGTTCGGGGAACAATGCTGGCATTACTGCAAACACAGGGCACTTTGTTTGTACCAAGAACAACTTTTAAGCGCTAAAAGAGAAAAGATGTTGTTAGCGCTGTAAATAATAATACCTTTTTGGCATGAAGGAATTCATTTATATTCTTAGTGAGACTGGGCACACTTATAACGCGGCTTCGCAGTTTTGGGAAATCTGATTATGGTTGCTGATACTGAGTGCATGTTTGACTGCCACAGTGATAACGAGAGATATGGTGTCCTTGCGCCGTGAGGGTGCAAGTTCTGCCGCCATGAAAGGGATATCGATTTTGTTGCCTGATTGCGTGTAACCATCTGAGGGCAAAGACCCTCGTTCGGCAAGGCTTAAGATGATAAAGGGGTTAAAGACACACATGTGTTTAACTCTGTGAAGAAGCAGTGACCCTGAGGGGTACTCACCCTGAATGAGTGGGTTTGTGAAGTTGGTCTTTAACTGACATGTCCGTGTAATTTTCTCTTTCTTGTATTTCCTTACTAAAGCGGTGCTCTGTTTACCTGCGCCGCAGCCAGGTGAGGTGGAGCTTTTCTCTCCTGCCAATTAGGTAAGCGAGAGATAGATACCCGAATGAGGTATTAGTGTACATATAGCTGACACTGGGGATGTATAAAAATCTTTATACAACATCCCACATTTGGCTAAAACAGAGATAATTCTAAACCAAATGCTAATGTCTGTTTGTATTCTGTCTGTCTTTCTATGTATCTGACTTTGATCATCCTGTTATTCCTGATTCATGGACCATCAGCTAGGAGAATGACTACACCTAGGATACCCAGGTGATATCTTCTATATACTATTTTTAATCACCACTTAATGAGCAGTAGCGACAACTGGTCCTGATGAAAGCAGCGGACACTTTCTAGGGTCCATCAGTCTGCAGAAACATGTTGACCTGGTATTACACATAGTAGCTATTTGTTCAAACTACTATATCGCACTGGTTTTATTGATTTGGAAGTAGAGAGGTACCAATTAAAATGACTTTTCCTCTTTTCTCTTTATCTTTTTTGGCACTTCATTTCCTTACTTTTTCACTTCTATTCACACACTGCTTAACAGTTGTCACCATATGCCCATACACCTTCTAATTCACTGAGACACACACATTGTTCAAATTAAAGAAAAATTATTTTGAAATGGTTGCAAGATCTACCCTTCTTGGTGTGAAGGATCCCAGATGATGACAAGGGCGGTCTCGGTCGATAACTGATGGGTATTTTTCATATACAGAAAGTACCCTATGACCTCTTGTGACATGCTTTCTTTCGCATATATTTTCCAAATATGTGTTTCTATATAACATTCTTTCTATGTCAGATACATAGTTAGTCGACAGCATGTTTGTTCGTGACCCACAGCTACTCAGCGTTTTGCTAAATTGTCTTTTTTGGGGGTTGTTGCTGTGTTAGGTCGGTAAACATCCCCTTGGACCCTCCCATCACCGTCTTGTTCACATTCATCAAGCATTCCAAAATGACCAACTTATCTAGAACTTATCTAGAACTAAAAATGTTTGGATTCAAATATGGATATATAATTCTGCATCCATATTCAGTCCGTTGGGGATCTCCATTCCCAATAATAGGATCTTTTTGGATTCTTCTTGACGTAACTCTAGTTCTAGGTTTCCCCCACGTGGTTTTCCCTGTACATGTTGGATACCATAAAATTTCACATTTTCCACTTTACCGTCCTGTGTTTCCCAAATATGTCTGGACATGGCATACTGATAGTCCTTGTTTGTTATGGCTCTAGTATGCGGAGCTTGAGTTTGTTGGTTGTACATCCGACATAATTTATGCCGCAACGGCATTCATCGACATATCCTAGTGATTCTGTTTCGTAGGTGATTTTTCCTTTTATCTTATTCATTCTTCCATATATGGTCTTACAATCTGTTTTGTTTGTACCATAGCTGCACACTTTTCACTTTGCACATTTGATAAAACCACTGGTTGGAATTGAGAGCATGTAGTCTTGTCAGTTTGGGCATTGGTGGGTGTCATATAGGTACTGGTTAGGAGGTCCCTCAAAGAGGGTGCTTTACTATAATTAATGTTTGGTGTTATAGGAAGTATTTTCTTTAAATCTTCATCCATCAGGAGAATCTTCCAATTATCTTTGAGAATCTTTCTCACCTTCCTACTTGATGTATTGTATTCAGTTATGAATCTAACGTCTTGATATTGTTTGCTACATCCATATTCAATACCTCTTTGGTCTTAGCAATATTTCTCCTTTTTTCATGCTTGCTCTTTTAAGAGCATCCTGTAGAACTGTTTCTGGATAGCCTCTTGTTGAAATCTTCTGTACATTTCTTTTGCCTGTTGTTTAAAATCAGTATCTTCTGAGCAGCATTGTTTTGTTCTTAAGAACCCCCTCATATGGGACTCTCCATTTCAAATGAAAGGGGTGTCCTATATTGGCATGAAGTATACTGTTAGTTCTGGTCGGTTTTCTCTACATTTTAGTGCAAATCCTCTCTCTTTCAATTTTAATCGTAATATCCAAGAAATTGGTTTCTTCATCCTCCTGGATATCAAATGTAAATAGTAAATTCAGATTATTCTGGTCCAAGGATTAAAAAAGCACTCTAGGTCGGATTTATCCCCTTCCCAGATTAGACAAAGGTTGTCGATATAACATACCCAGAAAATAATTTGTTCCATCTTAGCTTTGTTTTGTTCACTCCAGGCCACTTCTGCTTCCCAGCGACCTATAAATAAAGTAGCGTATGTTGGGGCAAATGATGTTCCCATAGCAGTTCCCTGCACTTGCAAATAATATTTGTTATTGAACAAAAAGATTTTGAGGTTAAGATAAAAATCTAATATATCGACGAGCATATCTGAGTTTTCTAAGAGGGAGATTGAACAGGTTCACAGAAAGTACTTGCATGCCTCGATTCCATCTTGATATTGTATTTATGTGCACAGTGACACCACATCTACAGTTGCCATATAGTAGTTGAATTTCCATTTGAGTTAATTTATTATATTCAAGAAGTCTTGTGAGTCTCTTAAGTGCAATATATATATACACAATTTCACACACACAACTACTGTATTAATAAACCTAAGGTATGAACATTTAACTGTTTCTAATACTGTGATTTAACAAACTCTAAGTGTAAACAAACAAATATTATTAAAACTTTATATTAATAAAGATGAAATATGTGATATACAATACAGTGTGCATTTGAGTGTTAAGTTGAATACTTGGCACATTTTTAAAGTGCCCACTGAAGTAGTCAGGCAAACATGCATCTTAAATGGGAAAGACAATTGTAGCCCAAATCAGAAAGAGCAAAGTCATTAAAATGAGGCAAAATACCCCGACATCCTGCAATAAAACCATGAAATTTCACAGTGGAACGGTTTGTGAGGTTTTTAATTTATTGTAATAAGTCCTGATGGTAGTTTAATACACGTGCAAATGCTTGTTCAAAGGAATTTTGCCAGTTTTCATATCAAATTAAGTTATCAATCACCACAACAGTACCATCTTTGGTGAACATCACATCAGCTTTTCATAATTTATCTTGACTATTTTTGATATAAGTGTCAGGCTCAGCCTATGTCTCTTCGGAACTGTGCTGAAAATCCCACACCTTCCCCCGAAGAACTATCCCAATGTCTGGAAGAGAACACAGACCATTAAGGCAGTTTCACTGGGGAGGCAAAGGAAGGGGACAGCGAGGAGGGAGATCTGCAATGACAAAAGAACAGGCTATTAGAATAAATCCCCCCGTACCCACCGTACTCTAACACTCCTCCTAATGAAACACAAGGCATGTACTACATGCATTCCCTCATACCTGTAAAGGAAAATAACGAGGACTAGTGCGAGGAGAAGAGACTCGAGGTGGTACCCAAGATTCTGTTTAACTGTATAAGATACAAAAGGACTTGCATGAAACCTTGCTGCTAACAACAACTACGCTATTCACTCATAACGCTCCACACATACCATCTCATGGATGCACACACAGCAGTACAGGATCCCTCGAACTTGATACCCCTCGCTCGTTCCTCCTGCTTGGAAGAGAAATAAACAGTGTTGTGGAGAAAACAAATACAGCAAACAGGGTTAATTCTTCCTTAACATGGTCTGTATACTAGAAGCCTGCATGCCTCTTTTCTTGTGTTAACCAGTCAAAATGTCTAGTAAATCCGGCTATGGATGTAGCCTCAGGGCGACGCAGCACAACTGAAAATAGAAAAAGTAGCAATCCCCGTTCAAGAAACAACTCTCTCAGCCGAGAGAAACACGGGGAGTCGGTAACACATTTTCGAGTCTGAAGCTTAAGAAGAGCCATCTGAGATTCTCCGGGCACAAGGGCTTACCGCATCCGCAGCTTACCACCTACACCTCCGGACTATGCTGAATTATCGGCGCCGCCGCTGGTTCTAATGCGATCTTTATTTCCGGGTTTACGACGGGTCCAACGTCTCTTGCGTGACGTGATACTCGGCATGCCGGGAATTGTAGTTGCAATCCTGAACTTCGGAGGTCTGTTATTGTTCGGCGATGCTCAGCATTCGGGGAGGGTGTTTTGGTTCCTTGCCATTTTGGGGCGAGATCTGACAATAAAGTTCACTACATGTCATCAAACCACACCTTTTCGCTCTATCAATGAGAAGTTCTAGAATTTTTTCATTCATATGTCCTTTGTTAAAGGACATGCACCTGATATGTGAACAATTCTTTCACATACATGTTTGCAATATCTGCAATTAGCGAATGTTCGATCGCTTCCTCCGGAGATGGTTTCTCTGGTGTACAAGACATTTGCTCTTAGCATCAGCGCAATTATGTATTGATTTTCCTTTAATTTTATACATTTACTAATCCAGAAATGTGAGGTTGGGTTATTTGCTAGATTTTTAAGACTATCACCTTGTACAGGGAGATTTTTCCATTTCTCAAATTCCTCTTTTCCCCAGTCATGGGCTACTAACAATTGCAAATCATAGCTTAGAAATCTACTGTAAAAAATGTCTAGTTTGTGGGTTTTGAGGATATTATCACTTTTGTCATTTATTACTTCCCCTGCATACATGTAAAAATGAACAATGTACAAATCTATAGTTTCTCTGAGATATAATAGATTGTTGATTTTTCAAAGTCCTATTGTTGTACACAGCTTTGGTATATTTAGGTACCCATTTGATCTTTTTGAATAGAGGAGATTGTTGCAGGTCTATGTAGGTAGATGAAGGAAGTGCTTTACATATTACTTTATTATCTGGTCCAGCTTGATCAGAGTCTTTGCTTCTGTGTCTGCCATTTCTAATTCAACAACAATTCAAGGATCAGGTATTGCAATAAATGCCAACTTTCTGTGTGGACTTAGAAGGTACACAGTTAAGTTTTTGATTCCATCCTATTAGAACCTCATTTATGTTGCTGTTTCATGTATGACCTACCTGAGGATCAAAGTTCAATCCGAGGTATCTCTCACTGTCACTGGAATGTATGTTCTAAATATTTTGTTTATTAAACTGGAATTATTCACCAGGATTTTGTCTTTATTGTGACTTATGAAAAGAATGTGTCATGACTGGTATGAGAGGCAAAACTGCGTGCAGGCACCCAAGAATCAGTGTCTCTTGCAGTGGCATTTAAAGTGAATTGCCCTGAAGAAATTGCCTGATAGAAACCAAGGCAATGAAACATGTCGGCTGTAAGTAGAGTGTGAATCGATAGGTAGTATTCACTCTCTCCTTTTTTAGTATATATGTGTTTACTGTCTGCAACAAAGAAAGGAACGAAAGTAAAGTTTATTGTCCTAGTTGCACAGTGACTTATATGTTAAATGTTACATGTTGTTAGTTGTGTCACATATAAGTTGTGTCCACTGCACCATCCACTGTCTTTTTTATTTTTGGGGTTCGAGACACGTTTTCGTTATAGCTTGATGGCACCAATGATGAGAACAGGGCCATCCTGGTGAGTACCAACCAGGGGTCCCATTGGTGGTGCGCCCGTGAGGTGCCATCCCGCTTTTCACACATTTTTTTGTCTGTGCTGTCTTGTTTGTATAGATCAGAGAGGTTGTTGTTTTAAAGAGGCAGTAGATTGAAACATTTGGATTATCTTGAGATTAAAGAGATCCCTTGGGTAACGAATGTCGACCATTGATGTTTACAGTCCAATAAGTGAATATTGCCACAAGAACTAGGACTGGTGTTGATGATTGACTTATTATCCACGCCTTATCAGATTCCAACTTCGATGGCTAATGTATTGCTGTCTATATCAACCAACTCCTTTTCTGGGGTCTGATGAGCGTTCGCATTGAGGACCGTAACCCAGAAGTCAGTTATTCCTGCAGCACATTTTCTGCCTATTAAAAGTTGCCCAATAGGATTCAATGGGCTTCTTACTCATTTAAAGTTTGAGAATAGGTTAAGATTGTTTCAGGTCCAAGACTTCTAATCATTCACTTTATTAGGTAAAACTGGGGTTTCTGAGCGCCAGCTATCCTGAGGGAAATTTCGGATGGAACCAACCAATTAATCAATCAATCAATCAAAGGGTTTATAAAGCGTTCTATTCACCTGTGAAGGTTTCAAGGTGCGGGGGGAGCGCCTAATGTTGACTGGGAGCTTGTTCCAGGTCATTGCTGCGACATAGGAGAAGGCTCTTCCACCTTCTCTGGTTCTGTGGATGTGTGGATCTCTGTCATAGCGAGGTCGGCTGAGCGGAGGTTCCTTTTGGGAACTTGGAAAGAGACACTTTTGTTGAGGTATTTTATAGAGCGCGAACAAGATCCTGATGGATATCAGAGCGCTATACAACCATTGAAAGTTACTTATACATGAAATATAACATATCCACACATATGTACAAAACATATTGTAAAAACGACATAGTAAGATGTAACATCCAAAAAATGTCTTGCGGTTGAGGGTGTGTGTGCATCTCGGCATAGGGTTTCAAAAGACCATACTCATGTGAATTTGGCCATGAGGATGGATTTTACTTCCTTTTTAAAAGAGGTAGTGGACGGGTTAAGTCTGGTTTCTGGTGGTAAGGCATTCCATATTCTGGGCGCCATCCCAGAGAAGCATCTGTTATAAGTTTTTTTCTTATTGAATTTTTGTGGTTTCAGTAGTAATTTTTCTGCACTTCTTGAGGATCTGGATCCACCCGAGATTGTCAATTTCTGTGCCAGGTAGCAGGGTGTCTTGTGATGCATGGCTCTGTGCGTCATGCACGCAATTTTCAGTTGAATTCTAGACTCCAGGGGTAGCCAGTTGTGGGATTGTAGGTCCGGAGAGATGTGGGAGATGCGTTTAGACCCAATTATGAGTCTTGCTGCAGTGTTGATAGAGGCCCTTAGTGGTGCAGTTGATGCTTTGGGTAGGCCACAGAGAGAGACACATCCTTATTCCACTCTAGGAATAACCAGAGCCTGTACTGCTTGCTTGAAGTCATTGTGTGGTAGAAAGGGTTTCAGTTTCCTCAGTGTGTTTATCTGGAAGTTTGCTCCGAATGTGGCACTGCTGATATGTTTTTGCATGTTGAGGTTACTGTCTAAAGTTATTCCTAGTGACTTCGCTGAGTCCACGATGGTGAGTTGAACGTTGAACGCCGTAATATGTTTGATCCAATCTTGCATTTTGGGGATTTGGGCCGGAGGAGCTATTAGTAGGAATTCAGTCTTTAGGGCATTTAATTTGAGATGATTTTCTGCCAGCCAAGATTGGGTATTCCTAAGTGCTGTATTAAGTAGTTTGACGTCCTCTAAGGTGTGGATCTTGAGGTATAGTTGTGTGTTGTGCGCATACATGTGATATTGCATGTTAGAGGTTTGTAAAATTTCAGTGAGAGGTTCCAAGAAGAGATTAAACAATGTTGGGGATAGTGCTGATCCTTGCGGGACTCCCAAAGATACTGGGACGGGCTTGGACAGGGTGCTATTGACTTTGAATTGTTGTGTCCCATTTTGGAGAAATGAAGTGAACCAGCTTAACACTGTCCCAGATATGCCTATTCTGTGTTTCAGGAGATCTAACAGGTTCTCATGCTTGACCGTATCGAAGGCCGAGGAGAGGTCAAGTAGGATGAGTAAGCAGGATCTGTTTTGATCAAGTATTTGCAGCGCATCATCCATAATGTGTGCCATGGCTGATTCTGTGCTATGGCCTGCCCTGAAACCTGATTGGTGTTTGTTGAGAAGGTTAAAGTGATCAATATGCTTCGTCAGCTGCAGATGCACACATATTTCCTGAAACTTGGCTAAGGTAGGGATATTGGAGATGGGGCGGTAGTTGATTAGGTCTGAGGGGTCTGCCGTGGGCTTCTTTAGAATGGGTGATACCTGGCCTACTTTGAGGGTATCTGGGATGCACCCCTGTTGAAGTGAACTGTTAATGATCTTGGACCAAAGCGGTAGCAGCAGTGGAGTAAGGACTTTGACTGCATTTTCCGGAAGCGGGTCAGAGAAGTGGTTAGCGGGGTTCAAAGCAGTGAGTATTTTGCCTATGGCATCTTCAGAGTAGGAGGTAAATGATGACCAGTCTGCATTATTTTTTGTGTTGGACTTTGATGGGCTTTGGCATGGCGCAGCTCGGCGATTAGGAGGGGTTTGTGCATTTGGTCTCGCGTATAAGGTTAGATCCTTTAGGAGGTCGTTCTTGATGGTGTCAGCCTTTACGGTGAAGAAGGTGGACAATTCTCCACAATTTGTCTGCGGGCATTCTATACCTCTTGGACGATGAGGTGCCTCCTTGGATTGGGTTTTGATTGGATCAAAGAGTTTTTTGGGATGATTTCTTGCCTGGTCAAGTTGAAGGCTGAAAAAGTCGGCTATGGGGTGCTTGATCTTTTGGTAATATGTGTTTCTCTTTGTTCTGAGAATCTTGAGGTGGTTGGTGGATGGTATCGACCTCCAGGCACGTTCCAAAGTTCTGAGTGAACGTCTGTCCTCGTTGAGAATACCGTTGTACCAAGGTTTAGAATCTTTCATAGAGACTCTTTTCAGTCTTTTTAGTTGAAGAGGTGCTACCTCGTTTATTATTGATGTCATGGTCGAGAGGTAGTGGTTGGTGAGATCATGTACTTTGGCAGATCCTGCGGGGGGGAACAGTAAGTTGTGACAGTAGGGAGGCAAGGTGTTGAGGTTGAGTTTTTTCAGGTCTCTTTTCCACACCTTTGGTCTTGTCGATTGAGCTGAGATCAGTGTCACTGTTTCATTAATGGTGAAGTTGATGATGTGATGGTCTGACCAATCGCAAGGTTGGATCGATTCTAGCTGAATGGAGTCTGTTTTACAGATTGTTAAGTCCAGAATCGAACCTTTGTCGTGTGTTGGGAATCTGTTGCAGAATTGCGTTAGGTCTAGGTCAACTAGGAAATTCTTGAGACTGTTCACCGCTGTATCGTTCAGATCATCCCAATGAAGATTGAATTCTCTGAGGAATATTTGGGTATTTTGTCGCCCTGTGTTTGAGGATACCATGTCCATGAGGTGTTCGGTGAAGGCGAGGTTCTCGCCTGGTGGGTGATAGATGATGTGCAGAGAACAGACAGGATTGCCCTTGCTAGTGACGTCAAGGCACATGTATTCGCAAGACTGGAATGATGGGGAAAGGGCTCTGTTTATTGAGATATTGTTACGATGAATGCAGGCGATACCTCCCCCCGGCTTATCGGTTCTGTCTCTGCCTAGTCTGATGATGTTGTAATTGGGTGGTACTAAAATGTCAATGATTGGTGCGGAGGATTCCTTTAGCCAGGTTTCAGTTAGCATTAACAGGTCTAGTTCATGTGTGAGGATGAGGTCAGCTATGTCCGCTGCATGTCTAACGGCCGATCTGCAGTTTAGGAGAATACATTTGAGTTTGGGCGTGCTGATGGTTGAGGAGGGTTTCTGAGTGATAGGGATTCTTCTAAAGTTGTTGTTTGTGACACCTCTAGAGTTAGGTCTAATGGTCCTATGGGGGTTGGGGGGGATAGTAGGAATCAACGATGATGCGGGTGTGGGTGTTTTCATGTGAGCGTGTTCATAAGAGCTCAACAGAGAGAGTAAATCACTCTCTGAGAGCGGCTTGGTGCCTCTAATTGGTCGGGATGAGTTATTGTAGGAGTGGTCTGAGGACCAGATGTGACAATGGAGAGTCGTGTTAGGTGTGAGTTGGTTCCTGGGTAAGCCAGTTTTGGGGTATCTAGTTGCTCTAGTTCCCCATGGTTATCTCGAAAAACGATCATTGAGTGCTTGGAGTTCTTCTTCGATTTGATTCAAAGAGATCATGATCTCATCTAGTCTGGAGTTTTGTGCATGCCGGCGTGTGGTATGTAGCTGTGTTATGGGTGTGGCTATGGACGCATGCGTTGATATCTGGCCTGGTGTGCAGTTGGTTGTATGTGTGAGTGTGGATGGGAGGGGTGCTGTTGGTGGGAGTGTGTGTGTTGGGTGGGCTGAGGGGGTGGAAGGCTGGGATGTGGGTTTTTGGAAGTAATCTAGGGCCAAGATGATAACAGAGGGCCACGTGCTCTCTATGTTCACTAAGTGGGGAGTCGTAATTAGGTCTAACAGCTGAGGTAAGGGTGGTGGTCTAGTGTGAGGGGGGTGGTTAGTAGGGGTGACGGTGTTTGGCCAGGTTGTGGAGGCGTGAATGTTAGTGAGGGGCGAGATGGTGTTATCCAAAGGGGGATCTTTTGTAGTGGTTAAGGGGTGTTCGGTGTTTACTGGGGGTGCGTAGGTAGCTTCAGTTGTGTTGGGTTGGGGGTTCGGTGTGGTGGATTGACGTATGTTAGTGTAGGGGGAAGTCCGGGGAGTGTCAAATAGGTAATATGCAGGTATGCAGGTGAAGAACGGTCTGGAGTGGCATTGTTTCCGGTAAGGAGAGGACGTGGGGAATGTTGAGTAATGGGGGAGGGGTGGTCCGATGTTGTAGAGGGATTTGTAGGAAAGCCACTAGTTGGTTAATTTAGTCTTTTGCCTCTATATCCAGGTCGGACTACCAATTTGCACATCAGGACTGCTACAGAACTCCACTAGAGTTCCTCTGGCTTTGCCCTGCCCAGGTATAGTTTACCATCTTTTGGGTCCTATCACATATGTTCATGCTAGACCTCTCTGAAAGATTGGGCTAGGTGGGCCGGTGGTGCACCTGCCGTTAAGGCTTGGCAGGATCCCATCTAAGCTGGCAGGCACCGGCCCTCACCTTCATTGCGCCACAGGGTTTCAATCGGCCCTCTAACTTGCGCACATGTTAGACTCCTTATTCCAAGGATAACTGACAGTGCTACAGACCCCTTGCGTTCAGTGTGGACCTTCTCATTCACAGACCTATGCAGTCAGGACACACTGTGCACAGTCTGCCCCAGTCGACAGTCACACAGCGAGCAGGGGGTCTTGTCCTCCATCCCACCCTGGCCCACTCAAGAGGGTGGGGTTGGTTGCTGGGGAGGGGGCGGCGCTGAGGCAGTGAATCTCCAACACACAGCAAAGCTGCTAACAGGGGGCTGTAACACTCTCCACCAGAGCAGAAAGTCACCTGCACCCTCAAAACCTTCTCAGCCGACCCAGAGCCAGTTGCGGCACACCATCGTGGAGAAAATGTACCCTGCGGGGGTAGGGAGCACTGAAGAGATCTGTCTTTCCAGGTGTCCAACCTTCCAAACGTGTTAAATTCTCCAGGCGGACTCCTTTACCTCTTGACGGTTTCACACACTCTTAAACTCTCTCTTCAAAGTTGTTTTCACATTTTTCCTACTGTACTTGGTGACTATCGGTATTGTGTCCATATTTAGCATTAGATGGAGTTTATCACCTGCTTTGTGCTGCATTCCCAAGCAACTCGGCTCCAAAAACACACAATACTGGCTTGCTGGAGGCCACTACCAGCCTAACACCATCCACTGGTTGAGCTTTGATCAAAAGTACTTGGGCCCCCTGAGTGACACCGGAGATTCAGTCTTCTGTATGCCACATTTCCTGCACCTGCTGCTTGATGGTGTTTCAGCGCAGGCGTCTTCTCTCTCCAGTTGCCGTTACTGAGGGAATCCTGGTTAGTTTTTGTATTCCTCCACTTAGTGATATGCTTAAAATCAATGGGTCACCAAGTCTGATCTGAGGTCGTATCAGATGCCGAAGCATTTGGAGCCAGTTGAATCCCATGGGTGCCAGAAGGGGGTAGATCCTCTTCTGCATAGAGGATCAAGGCGGCACAACTTTTCACAGATTGGAGACCAAAGACTACAGTGCCAGCAGGGGACCTTCCCATCCCGAAGCTGCAGAAGTGGGTGAGAGGGTGGTGCACACTAGGCCCGGGCATTAAACTCAACTCCGCTTGCAGAGTTTGAGGAATTCAGGCACTCCACACTCTGCGAAGGAGTGCAGAGTTCCTGATTTTTGCCTTCTAGGCATCAAGCAATTTTTCATTCATCAGCCTGAAATTTGTTTGAGATACTAACGGGCTGCTAGCGAGGGCGCACAAGACTTTTCACCCGCTCACACGGCTTCAGGCCACGAAGGTGCCAATGTAGTGCCAATTGCGATAGCGAATGAACCAGTTGAGTAGTTTTTGTGCTTAAGGAGCAGCTTTAGAGGAATTTTGAGTGGAACCTTTTTTCAAAAACTTGTTTTTGCCAATAGGAAGGAAGTGCCCCAGAGACTCTATCTTCCTGTTCCTGTCCAGCAGGCTCCTTGTCTGCTGCACATATATCATTGGATTTAAGGACTTTGTATTCGAGCTTTCATAAGTAAGTTCAAAGACGCTTGTTGTTTGGTGGAGTGCAGGCACAGGTATTTATTTGTATTTTTATTCGATTTTTCAAAGTTATTGTGGTGGGTGGCCTGCATTTACAGTAAGGGTCAGGTTATATTTTTAAATTCAATTTTTCTTCTTTTGTATAAAACAATATTGCACAGTTCAGTACATTTTTACCATGTTTGTTAAATTTTCAATATTGGTTTTACTTTGTGACCTAGTCTGCCCAGGGGTCGTCTAGTAGGCCTAGGCCAGTGCCAGTGATGAGTACATGAAACAACGGTTTCTGTGGATATGTTTTTTTTAAAATCATTTAGGGCTGAGATGGCATTAGATTGAATTAAAAACGTGGCATTTTTCTTTTGTATTTCACTTTTTGTGTGTACAAAAATGTATATGTGGGTTTATATTTATGTCTTGAGAGGATGTGTGTTGTAAAAACTTTATAGCTCAGTACATTTTCGTTCTTTGGCTTTGCTGAATTAATAGTAGTGCTTTCTTCAGTGTTACCATGGCCCCTTTGTCTGTACAGTGTGTGTGTGTTTGCCATAGGCCACCATTGACTTGTCTTTGTTCTCCATGCCATGGGGCCGGGGGGTATTTTGCGGAGTCTGTGTCAATAGGCCTGAATGTGTTCTCTTTGTTCCACATTCCTCGCTTGCTGTGGTTGTTTGGCCATGTATCTGGCAGCAATTATGTGCATCCAGCCAATATTCCTTTGCCGTAGGTTTGCATGTGTTCTTTGTTCCCAATGCTTCCTTGCTTGCTGGTGTTGTGTGGCCATGTGGCTGGCAGCCATTTTGTACATCCATCCAGTGTGCCTTTGCCATAGGCTTGCATGTGTTGTTTGTTCCCCATGCCTCCTTGCTTGCTGTTGTTGTTTGGCCATGTGGCTGGCAGCCACTTTGTGCACCCATCCAGTGTGCCTTTTCCATAGTCTTGCATGTGTTCTTTGATCTAATGCCTCCTTGCTTGTTGCTGTTGTTTGACCATGTGGCACTGGCTGTCAGCCATTTTGTGCACTCATCCAGTGTGCCTTTCCCATTGGCTTGGATGTCTTCTTTGATCCCCATGAATCCTTGCTTGCTGCTGTTGTTTGATCATGTGGCACTGGCTGTCAGCCATTTTGTATATATACAGCCAGTGTGCCTTTGCCATAGGCTTGCATGAATGGATATGATATCAGTTTACTAATATTCTTGAGGATCATTGTAGTATGTATATTAAGAATATAATTTTGATCAACAGTGCGTATATATTACATGCATTATTTGCCTTTTTTTTATTTACCACTGCTTTGTTTATTTTTTTATTTTGGCTCAGTCCATCCATCCAGCTATCCATTCGCCCATCATAGGCGCACAGCCACACAACAGTATTCCGTTTTTTTAGGTATAATTCTATTTCCTCCTGGACACCCTGGCTGCGGTGCACTGCAGACACAGCAGCATCATTAATTTGTGTAATGATTATTCAATTTCTTCCTGGAACACATTGCCTGCCATAAGTGCACACTAACCACCATTTTTTAAAAGATTATTATTACATTTACCCATGCAGTTCCCTGAGTGCCACAGGTGTCTCCTTTAGAGTGTATGGACCTAAAGAAAAAAGTTATATCTGTATATCGTGTGTTATCCTGATGGGGAATACAATTTTACGGTATGGTGGTGTGGTTTGACTTTGGAAGAAAGAGAGCACATTGCAGTATGAAGCATTTGCAACAACCATGTTCGTCGAGGTAAGCTTGGTACACATTTTGGTACTGGAAACTAAATGACCCATATGAGAAAACACATCCCAATTGGTGGGAGGAGCATCTTAAAAAAATTGCTCAACGTGGTAATGGTGGTGAAGGTGAGGGGAGCCGGGGAACATCAGCTACATGTCTGATCACGGTGGGCGGTGATGAAGAGGAAGAAGAGGGTGACATCCTCACACAAAGCAGTCCTATCCTCAGCTGTGCACAAGCAGAATCACCCACCTCACTGACTTCACAACGGCACAAGATTCAGAGTTAGATGGACACACCTTAGCATACAGTGACTGCCCCATCACGATGCGCATAGAGTCTATCACCATCCACTTCCAAAAGTCACTTGCATCAGTGGCCCCAGAAAAGAAGAAAAAAATACAGACTACTATTATGGGCATGTTTTGGATGGAGGAACCCTATGACCACAATAGGTATTCCAGTTGGACCAGTGTGCAGTGAAGAAGCCTCGGCAATTCCTTCATGACATTAGAGACAAAGACAATGCTTACCTCCCTCACATGTCTATCTTTTTTTGCATCACTTAGCAGGGCTGCCCCAGAAGATCATTGATTTACTATAGTGCCAATACCAAATTCCAGTGTGTTGTCTGTGTCAAAGATACAATCGTGTACTTAATACCTAACCTACCTGTGCTTGGATTGGAAGAGGTAACTACAACGATTGCAACAGTGAGTGTGGTGGCAGACAGTGAGGGGTGGTGTTCAACTGTACTCTGGGAACTTGATTGCGATGATTTTCAATGTTTGAGGCCTGACTAATGGGTGATCTTTTTTCCTGGAGGTTATTGGCCTTTACAAATGTACTTAGTGAAAATTAACCTCTATGGTTCACAGAAGATCATTTAATTTACAAGACTGCCAAATTCCAATCTGTTGCTTGCATCAAATAGGAGATACATTTGTGTACCTACCACCATGCTAGAATTGGAACAGGTAACCATTGCACTAATGAGTGAGTGATCTATTATTGAGTGATTGTGAGTGATGATTGATGAATTGATGATTCATGTGGTGGCAGACAGTGAGGGAAAGTGTTCAACTGTGATTTGGGAACTTGATGGAGATAATTTGCAATGTTTGGGGCCTGAATGATGGGTGATAATTTTTCTAGAGGTGTTTGGCCTTTACAAACTTCCTTAGTGAATAATAATCTGAATGGTCCACTCCAAAGATCCTTCTTTTTTTCATCATCCAGGAGAGCTGCCCCAGAAGACCATCTGATTGGCAAAACTGCCAAGTTCCAATCTGTTGATCGCATCAAAAAGGAGATACAATTGTGTACCTATCACTGTGCTTGGATTGGAACAGACAACCATTGCAACAATGAGTGATACATTATTGAGTGATTGTGAGTGGAGATTAATGATTTATGTGGTGGCAGGCAGACAGTGTCCAACTGAAATTTTGGAACTTAATTGAGAAGATTTGCAATGTTTGGGGCTTGAATGGTGGGTGATCATTATTTTACTGAAGGTGATGGGCCCTTTCAAACTCAGCCAGATTTACTTGCAGGGTCCACTCCTTTTTTCTGGTTCTTCAGAGACCAGACCAGTCATTTTAGTTTACAAACAAATACCTGTACAAAATATTGCAATTCTGTTTCTCTACTTATTCTTCAACAGGAGTGCACTACACATCTATCTTGCTTGGGCTGTGACTGAGATGGAGTTACTCGGAGTCAGAACGAGGATGGAAGAACTCAGGGCGGGACTACCTCATGAACAGCTAGAAGAAAGAAGTTATTGACTTCAAAGGGAAACCTTGACTCTGAGGGATAGCACTCAGCTATGTGGAATGGAAAGAGATGCATTGATATGTGAGATGCTGATGAGTGTGTGTGTGTTGCACTGGTGGCAAAAGTGAAACTCTGAGTCCTCTTGTTTTTTGCTCTGCCTCTGAATCTTTCTGGTACACTCCTCATGAACCATACCTTCCTTCTGAAAGGGAAAGCTGACCTCAACACTCTTGTTTACCTACTGGACCAGTCCAGACAGGCACCCAGGAGTAATTGGAATGAAGATGCACCACTTAATTTTACAATACAGTATCATTTTTCTTTTAATAATCATATTTTTAGAACATTCCTCCATAGTTTGAATTTTTCAAACCTAGAAGACAGAACATTTAGATAACTTAGGCCTCAGGGGCAGAGTACTGTTTTGAATGTATTTAACTGTACTGTGTCATACTCATGCCCTTGTTTCCTTCCATAAAAGATTGATAACGATGATGTACTGCTCATCACCCACATACATTTTGTCCTTGTGTAGTGTTTTTCATTGTCACGCCTTACTCCAAATTCACATTCCTATTCATTCATCAAACCCCTAACCCTCCTGCCCGGGGCTGTACAATCTTTAGAGATGCGACTTAATGAATGTGGTAAAAGCGACACCAACTCACTGCAAGATCTTCTATTACCTAAGCATAGCCCACACTGGCCCCAATTTACCCACCGCAACATAAAAGTGATCCATATTTTAAATATAGAAGAACTTCAGATATCAGCATCACCATGCAGGCCTTCTGTTGCGTAAACACTTAAACACTCCAGGCTTTAAATCCACTTTTCATGACTTTAGGATTTCGTATTAAATACTAGCTCCCTATTGCTAAGAGAAAGTTATTCATGCTATTTTGTGGTATTTTATTACTGTTATTATTATTATTATTATATTATTATTATTTTTGTCTTTTATTTTATTGTATTCTTAGTTGTGTCATGTAGTAGTCTGGTCTAAATTGTTTGTAAAACTAGGACATCATTTATAATCCACTAACTCAGTGTTTTTATTTCCCTTTCGTTGCCTGCGATGGATAATCCTTATGATTAATCCTACAGTTGGAGCTCACCTGAGTGAGAGTGCAACCTCGCTTGTGAAGTTGTGATGCCTTCCCTGTTATTGCTTCCTCTATGTTCAGGTAAGAGAACTATGGAGTGAAGTGAGTAAGTAAGCAAGTATCTGCTACTGCATAAGAAATCATTTATCAATGTTGTTGTAAATAATATAGGCCATGGTAGCATCCCACGTAATGATCTATGTAGTTACACAGGTATATAACAAACTAGAACTAACCGTGTACACTTTTATAAGCAGATTAGAGAAAAAACCCAGCATAAAAAGGCCGTAGTTTAAAGTAAAAGTAAAACACAAATGAATGCCTTCAGGCATGTCATGAAAAAATAAAGGATTCCTCTTTATTTGTTTACAAAGAAATCTACCCTCTCTTCCCACAACAGGCATACCCTCCCCTAACAATTGAACCCATCCCTGTTTCACAACCAGTTTCCAAATGTCCAACAAATAACAAAACCCAGTCCCAACTCCCTTCCCACCCTCTGCACCCACAACAGTTCCCATTCATCAAATGTTTTTAGTAAAAGGGCTAAAAGAGTGCCTTGCCTATTTGGGCCCAGAGCTGGTCCTATCCAGCCAGCTCTCCTTGCTGGCCAGCCCCTGCAGGATGGGCCACAGCAATGTCATGTGAGTGTGAGAGCAAGAGGGGGTGGCAGCATTTCCAGTCAGGGCCCTTGAAGTTGAAAGCTGGTGGCAGCACCGGTGATGGAATGGCTGGCAGGCTGGAGCCCGTGGCTTACTGGCTGCACTGGAGCCCGGCTTAGAGGCAGCTATTTCAGCTTCTCATCTGCCTGGGCCACCAGCCACTGATATTCTAGCTGGAAAAGGCCCAGCCTCTGCCGCCGCAGACAAGCCACTGTCTCCTCCCTGGTGGATGCTACGGGTGGACCAGCGGGAGTAGCCATATCAAGAAAAAGAAAAAGAAAAAAGACAAATTGTAAATAATGCTCTGTGCAAACAATTATTTACAATCAGTGAGTGGCACAGTAGTAAATTGCTGGTCCCCTAGTGTCATTGAAATTTGATGTGATTATAACTAGGGGGGTCACAAGGCCAATTTTATATTTTACCCACGCATAAAAAGCACGGACTGTTTGTCAGCAAAGTATTAAGGCAGAATAACACCGGAATGAAAACAGTGATTTTCTTTTTTTTTTCTTTAAAAGGCTTTTCTAGTAACTAAACAGACACTTTGATTGTGAAAAAATACCTCTCATCAATGAGTAAGGCATTACGCACTATGGAGTACAAGTTGTATTGTGTTGTGCTAAAATAGTGGAGGCATGCTAGCCAACAAGTCAGGTACTTTGCTACTGTCTGCAGCTGGGGCAGCTGTAGTTGACAATTATTTATCTTTAATTCCAGTGGACTTGCTCCTCTCCAAATGCCGTCCACTTTTTACCCTGACTCGAAAGAGGCAAATGAATCTATACTACTATTATAAAGGAAGAACTTTGAACCTTTGAGGCGGGTAAACTCGGGAACCACAGCGCCAATCCAAAAACCCAACACATCGTTGGAATTGGCAGGGTCTGTAGATGGACATAGGCTATATAAAATAAAAAAATATATGTTATTTAAAATATTTACCTAAAAAAAAAAAGTAGTCCCTTGGAAGTAGCGCCGGCCGGCCGCGACATGCGTGCTGACATCAGGAGCCAGGGAGGAGCGGCGGACATCAGCGCGGGGAGGAGCGGCAGACAGGCGGGGAGGAGCGGCGGATAGGCGGTGAGGAGCGGTGAGGAGTGGCGGACAGGCGGTGAGGTGCGGTATGCGGCGGCTGAGGTAGGTGAAATACAAAAGCTACAGGCAGGGAGGAGCGGTGAGCGTAGGTGAAATGCAGGCGGGGAGGAACGGTCAGAGTACCTGAAATACAGGCGGGGAGGATCAGTGAGCGTAGGTGAAATACAGGCAGGGAGGAGCGGTGAGCGTAGGTGAAATACAGGCGGGGAGGAGCAGTCAGCGTAGGTGAAATACAGGCGGAGAGGAGCGGTGAGCGTAGGTGAAATACAGGCGAGCAGGAGCAGTGAGCGTAGGTGAAATACAGGCGGGGAGGAGCGGTTGGCGTAGGTGAAATACAGGCGGGGAGGAGCGGTGAGCGTAGGTGAAATACAGGCGGGGAAGAGCAGTCAACATTAAATGAAGCAAAAGAGGTAGCAAACCGTGCATTACAAAAGTGAGAATCGTGAGCCAACAAAATACAAGAGCTAGCACACGGTGCATTACATGAGGAAAAAGTGACACGTGCAGGTTACAAAAGTGTACAAACGAAACATAGAGGTATAATACTGCAATATATGAAGGAAGGCTCCGGGGGACCCACGGACATTACAAAAGTGAGTGCCTTACAAAAGTGAGAATCGTACAAAAGTTAGAATCGTGAGCCAACAACATACAAGAGGTAACAAACGGTGCATTACATGAGGAAAAAGTGGCGGGGAGGAGCGGTGAGCGTAAGTGAAATACAGACGGGGAGGAGCAGTGAGCATTAAATGAAGCAAAAGAGGTAGCAAACCATGCATTACAAAAGTGAGTGCATTACAAAAGTGAGAATCGTGAGCCAACAAAATACAACAGCTAGCAAACGGTGCATTACATGAGTAAAATGTGACGTGTGCAGGTTACAAACGCGTACAAAGGAAACATAGAGGTATAATACTGCAATATATAAAGGAAGGATCCAGGGGACCCATGGACAACGCCGGGGCGGGCGGGGGTCCTGAAGCATGATTGCTACCGGACAAGGTCGGGACGGGCTGCTAGTAATAAATAAGATAGTGCGTCAAACACCTCAGGTATACAAAATGTAGATATTATTATCCTGTTTGCCATAAGTAGACATTGGAGAAAACAATGCACTGCACTACTGGGAAAGGAATGGGATACATAGATTATATTTGGCACGTTTCTCACTGAGTATCCCACATGCCAAACTTGAAGTTGAAATCAAATCAAGCACTTATTCCCACTTAACTCCCTGGCCTCGCCCACCACCACAAATTATTTCCAACAAATTCATTCACTGGGCAGTAAGGAAAGGAAACTTGACTTACTCTACTGTAGGGTAAGGTAAAGGGATTAGGCGGGTAGATAGAACTTTTGGTATAGAATAAAGGGATGTCACTGAATATTGATTTGTCGTGACTAACAAGCTCTGGCTCATTCAGTCACTGTAGTTGAAAAAAGTCGAAAGGGAAAAATCTGAACAGGTGTAAAATAAATCTGTTTTGGGAAACCATGAAATATATTTAGTATTAGCTTCACATGGCAATAAAATATGGCAAATGCCAAGAATGGATTTTTCAATTTTTTGGTAGGCTGGGACGGAAGAACTTAGGAGAGAATGAAGAAGTGAAGTACTAAGAGTTGACTGAGTGTGCAAAGGCAAACATCTTGTGTGTTTGGTTTGCAATACATTGAAAACATTATAAATGCTGCATTAACTGAAGCAGATGCACATTTCACAGCCAACACTGCGGTCACAAAATGTAACCATAACTTCAGAAATGGGTGGTGAAATACCTTGGGCAAGGAGTGGAGTGATGAATGATGATGGGTGGGATACATACCTGGCTCACTTAACAGATGCAGTGAGTCAAGGGAGTAGAATAAAATTTAAAATCAATACTCCCCCTCTTTAAACCATAGCTTTGCTATCCATAAAATAAAGTTAGCGAAGTAGGTGAGCAGCATGCCCCTCTCCAGAAGAGCTTCCTTGTTCATACATCCAAGTAATCAATTATTCATTCATCCTTTCATTCTTCTATATTCACCCATAGCCACCATTATTTAAGTTTTAATTTCTATCATCCAGTCTTTCACCAACATTTCCAACCCATTATCCATCCATTAAGTATCCACACTTTCTTTCAACCATCCTTTCCCTCATACATCCCTTTCCTTTTCACCCACCCATGCGCCCTTTTACCCACCCACGCATTCTTTCACTCATATACTATTTCACCCATCCTTTTTAGCATTCATTATGTGAGCTTTTGCTAACTTGCAGGTAGAAGAGGCCATAACTCAACCATCGCTGCAGCTGGTAAAGCAGGGGGGCTCAATATCACGGTGATGCCCTTGTAGGTAGTGGGAATAATAGTAATTAACAATAAGCAAGCAAAATGACTTACCACCGCCTGTTCCTGCCGCCACTTCTTCCCCTCCAACTAACTCTCCTCCACCTGCAGTGGCACGTAAGCCAGCAGCACTGGTGGTTTTTGTGGCTAGAAAAAAACATTGTACATTTTTTAGACACCATCTATGGCGCCCCTTAAATTTTGTAACCAAAAAACTACAACTGCAACACATCACTAAGGTTCGGTTAGCAAAGCCAGGTAGTGAAGCCATACACAATCTTTCGTAATAGAGGGACAGAGTTATAGCCTATGGTCATCATGAGGACTTTGAGTTATTAAAGCACACTGAAGAGGTGGAATAATGGTTGATGAAAGACATATGGTGTTGGTTGGCAAATGCAATATGACCTCATACTTTCCAGCCATACGGCACTGTCATGGAAACTACTTGTGTCTTGTATAAATGAAATATATAGCACAGCATTGGGGGGGTCCATGACCAAGACCACTCTCTTGTTAACTTTTAGAGCATGAGCAAGGAAAAGAAAGAATTCTTCACAAACATACATGGTGAGTATTATTTACAACACTAGCATACTTGCTCCTGAAATTTACACAGTAGACAGTAGAGTTATAAACATCTGTTCTTAGCCCTACAGTACCACAGGATATATACGAGAGAGGGAAAGATTACCAACAAAACAGAAGATAAGTGAACTAGAGACTAGTACAGACCAGAAAAAGTCAGCCATCCCCAAAAAACATGAAATAGAGAAAACAAAGATAATATAGGAATCACTGGAATTAAGCAAAAATTTGATATAGGGTTAGAAAAAAGGAGACAGTAAAAAAGGAAACAAGGCAAAATATAAATGTAGCGTAGTAGGCAGAGGAAAAAAAGCTCATCCATTGTGCTTTGCACAAATGGGTTTGTATCCCATCCTCATTACCATGTGAAAGGAAGACAGCAGGTAAGGGTGTCAGATCAACTTTATTTCTCGCCAGCAACACCAGGCAGCAACTGATGTCTTGGAACCCACCAACAACATTTCAATACCCCAAGATTCTACCCTAAGCCTGTAAAACACATAAAATCCAACGTTAGGGAAATAATGATAAATAATAGGACTTACTAGGCGAATGGTGCTCTCAGCGGTGGCGCTGGTGGTCGGCACCTCTTCCCCAGCTCTTCCTGGACCCTCCACTGAACTGCCCCCCTTCAGCCCTTGGGTGCTGATGTAAGAAATGAAGAAGATAACAAAATAGATTAGTGGTAGAGTTACTCTCCACAAAAGTATTATGACAGGCAAACACAGTCACATTGTACTTATCTAAAACAGATCGCCTATACTACTAGATTCAAGTCTATTGTCATCGAGTTGGCCATTCTAATCCTAAAATCCCCAGTCCAAAGTTTGCTTACAAAACCTACATTTGGAACTAATGTATTGCAATGAATGATCTTTTATTCTAAACTTATTTCTCAACTTATTTCTCAACCCCCTTAATGGACCAACTCAGTCTACAGAGCCCTGTGGAACTCCACAGGGAGAGCACAGGGAGAGGCATGAGAATTAGACCTGGCTGAAGAGGAGGAGACCTGGAAAGTTCGGTTCTTAAGAAAGGAGCGAAACCATGTCATGGCCACTCCATCAAGATCCAGTGTCCGAAGTTCCCCCAGAAGAATATGGTGAGACACCGCGTTGAAGGCAGCGGTCGAATCTAAAAGGATGAGTGGCACAGATTCACCCTCATCTCTGTAACCCCCTAGAGGGTGGATTCAGTAGAGTATCCCTACCAGCTCTGAACACAGACTGGGAGGGATGAAGAAAATTCTGCGTTTCCACAAAGGAAGACAGTTGGCCTTCTCCAGAAGTTTTGAGAGAATGGGGAGTAGAGAGATGGGTGGAAATTTGAGGAGTTAGAGGGATCCAGGTTTGCTTTCTTTAGGAGGGGGAAGGACTATAGCGTGTTTTCATCTTTGAGGGACTATCCCTTCCTTCAGAGAGGTGTTAAGTAGATCCATTAGCACAAATAGTATGGAGGGGTCCAGCTGGTGCAGCAGATGGGGAGGGAGGGGGTCAAGTAGGGAGCCTAACTTGGTGTCATGAAGGTTGCAGTTAAAAGATATGGTATCCAGAGGGTGGAGGTGTCCAGTTTTAGTGCGGCGGGCAACTGCAAAAAAAGGCCTGGGGTTCTGCTTAAAACTAGGTGAGCCAGGCTTATTCAGTTTAGCTCCCTGTGAGCAATTGCTCAGCAGCTGAGAGTGTATATTAACAACTTAGGGGCCCATTATGATCGCGGACGGACTTGAGTCCGTCCGCGATCATAGAGGATGAGGGAACCTCCTCATGGCCTGCGGAGTTCCTTCCTGTCCAATTAGGATGTGACCGCCACCCTGGCGGTCACATCCTCTATTTTTAACATCGCGGCGGGTGCGGCTTCAAGCTGCACCCGCCGCAATGGTAAAAATGCATACATTGCATTTGTATGCAGAAAGCGGCAGGCACCGTGCGGGCCTGCCGATTTCTGCATACAAATGCAGGGGGGTACCATAGGTACCCCCCATGTGCACCCCACCCCCCCTTCAACCAGGTTGGCCCGCAACGGGCCCCCGCAGTGAAGTTCCACATGCTTTTCCACGGCGGAAAACCCGCCGCGGAAAAGCATTTTTTAAAGCCCATCCTAATATGGCTGGTGGTGTCTGAGAGACACCGCCACCATATTAGAGCTTTTCCGCCACGGTTGTAAGCCAACCGCGGCGGAAAAGCTGCGGATGAAAACCAGGACCCACCAGCCATCCTAATGTGGTGGTGGGTCTTTGGTGGGTCCGCTGCGGTTTTTCCACATCCTCCGGCCCGGCGTTGGCCTCCACCGGCCTGGAGGATGCTGAAAAACCGCAATTGTAATAGGCCCCTTTGGTAGTAAAAAAGAGAGCGAGTTCCTCACATTGATTGTGGGAGAGAACTGGGGAAATCGCCAATTTCCCAGGGTCAGAGAGTTGCTTCACCCCCTTAAAAAGTGGTTTTGCACAGTTTTGTGCCTTTAAAATCTTTTGAGAGTAGAACTCATCACAAGCAGATTTACAGAGACTGTGGAATGTTTTTAAGGCATTTTTGTAAGTGGTTTTGGCATCTTCGGTATAGGATTTCCCCACGTTAAACCAAGGGGCAGGAGGCTGTCAATGACCTTAGCATTTAGCTGAAATCGGAAGACATTTTTCCACAGCTCCCATAAGCCATTTGTGAAGAAGTTCCTGATCAGTGAGGGAAATTTTATTGAAGTCAGTTCTAGTGTTGCAAAGTAGCTTGTTAAGAGTTGGAACGTTCATCTTAGACCAGTTCCTGGTTTTGCGTTCCGGGGCTGAATAGGTCTGAGGAAGGGGAGATGTCATTTCCATGGTAAAATGCGCTGCAAAATGGTCAGACCAGGATAGAGGGCAGGGGGTGGCGCTTTTTATATCTAGCAAGTGCCCAGCCAGGGCTATTTTTATCACCAATTCTCTATGGTGACAGGAAGACAGAAGAATCTGCTAATGGCTTTGTAGGTATTCAACCAAAGCAAGTTCCAATGAGTATGATTAGGTAGCGCCGAGCACCTGTCTAGCTTAACACCTTCGCTGCGGCGGCTATTCCGAAGCAGCGCTAACGGTCGCGGGTGGGGGGTACGAGGCTCACCTGCGCGGGTGACAGAACCGCTCCGTCACGGCTCGCAGGTGAGCTGTGCTTGTGACGGAACGGTTCCGTCACGGCCCCGCCCGCTTATTGAAACGCGACGCGCAAGCGCAAAATCAGCGCCGCGCAGGCGCGGCGAGCGAGCCGTGACAGAACCGTTTCGTCATGAGCACAGCCCACCCGAGGGGCGTGACGGACCGGTTCCCCTCAATAGCGTCGAAGGAGTTAAACTGGATCACATAATAATATTCAAACGTAAAATAAACATAATTTACCTCTGAGTGTGGGCAGCATGGTATTGAGGATTTCTTTTAGCATTGTAGAACAAAAAGACAACAAATAAATACTACTTGCGAGCCCCAGAATCTCGACACCAAGCAGGTCCTGCTCCAGGTCAAGGATATCCGTCTGTTGGACCTGGGCCTCTTGGCAGGGTCATCTCTAAACTTTTTGCCTTCCTCCAATACTCTCTCTGACCTGTTTTTGTTGGTTTAATGACTCTGGGCACTTTACCACTGCTGACCAGTGCTAAAGTGCATATGCTCTCCCTGCGAAAAGTGTAACTGTGTTTGGCATACCTGATTGGTTCATTGGATTTACTGTCAGTCCCCAGTAAGGTGCACCAGGAGTGCCAGGGCTTGTAAATGCCAATACTGCTAGTGGGCCTGCAGCGCTGGTTGCGCCACCCACAGAAGCAGCCTTAAAATGTGTCTAGGGTCTGCCATTGCAGAACCTGCGTGCAGTCTGGTACTGTCATGCTGGCTGGGCAAGTGCACACACTTGCCAGCCCCTAAACCTTCCCTTAACTTCATATTAGTCACCCCTATGGTAGGCCCTAGGGCAGGGTGCATTGTAAATGTAAGGTAGGACAAGCCCTGATGTGTGTGGCATGTCCTAATAGTGAATTACAGCCAAATTCGTTTTTCACTATTGTAAGGCTACCTGCTCCCTTTAGGCCAGAATGGGCTGCTGGAATTATTACACTCTATAATCCCAGCAGGCTCAGGGAACATGGTAGAAATTAATGTTTAGTATGCCTGAACTCAGAATAATAAAATACTTCTTTTAGTAAAGTTTATTTTAATATCCTGTGTTTGCAAATGCTACTTTTAGAAAGTCAGCATTTGCTTGCCTAACCATTTCAGCCCGCCTCTGCAGTATGTGTATCTGACTGTCTGGGATGTGTGAGTGACAGGGCTGGGGGATGACAGGTGGTGAATGCAAGGATTACACCTTAGTGGGAGGTAGGAGTGGCCCTTGACTCTTAATCTGGCTGTGCTCTGCCACCACAATGCTGGCTCCGCCCCCCTGTGGAGCGACTGATGACTCAGCCTGCACCTGGCCCAGGAAGGGCGAAGCCCCATCATCAAGGTACTCCTGGCTGCCCCTGTCCACACAATGCTGGCTCCACCTCCTGTGGAGCGTCTGATGTGCCTGCCCTCACACTGAATTCAGAAGCTAGAAGTACCCCCAACAAGTGCTCAGAGGCTAAGAGCAGTTATGCAAAGGCCCCCCTGGCCTGTGAGAACAAAAGAAATGCAGTATAAAGGTAGGAGCCCTGCTCCTAAGAAATTAGAATCCTGTTTTACCACAAAGGACCTCTACCCGACTAGAAGGAGAAGAGATGCTAGAAGAACTGGCCTGTTGCTTGCCTTGCTGAGAAAGGAGAGGAGAAGACTTACTGAGGAAAGACTTTGCTGCTTTGTGCTCTAAACATTCTCCAAGGGCTTGATTGAGCTTGCCCCCTGACCTGGACCCCAGGACTAGTGGGTCCTTGGTGCTTTTGCTCGTCCTGACATTCGAGCCGTGTGTGCATCCCGCTGGAGCCAGACTGCGCCCCTCATCGCCCCTCCTAGGGCTGTGGCACTTGGGAGCTTGCCTGCCTTTGTCCTGTGAGAGCCTCGCTCCGACCGGAGTCGCTCTCTGCCCCCAGGCTTGGCTACCTGCTCCTCTGCCCCTTGCCTGCTACTGGAGTGCCTTGAGACGCTTTTCCCCCCTCCCGCCGGAATTCCCTCTGTGGATTGTGATCCACGCCGGGTCGACAGCTGCACAGTCCGTGCCCTGTGACCCCGCTTTGCGATCCCAGAGATTGTCAGGCCGCGCCGCCCCTGCTGAGGAGACCCCCGCACCGTCGTGCCAAGGGTCGCGGGCCGCGCCTGCCTGATTGCACACGCCCGCTGGCGTCAAGATCCAAAGGTGCCTCCAATCGCCGGAGTCGCACTCAGCCTGTGCCGACTCTCGCCAAGAAGAAGCCGTCGGAAAAGCTTCCCACCGGGCTAGGGGCCCGCAACGTTTGTTTTCCCCTTTGTCCGTTGCTGCTCCTGCCTGCAAGTGTCAAAGGTACTGTAATTGTCCCCCCGCGGTGCGAGCCGTTCCTTTAACCAGACTCGCACCGCTCTGCTCTGTGTGCCTGCCGGCAGCGCCTCTCCGCGAGCGCACTCCAGCCCCTCCCGCTGGAATCCTTTTACCGTCGGGAAGCCGAGGCTGCAATCTGAGCCCCTGCCCGAGTGACTGGGGCTGCGCTGGGTTCTTTGGCCTTCCCTCCTCCTGGGCAGCTCTGAGGTCGGTGTTGCCCCTCGTGTGGGTCCCGCAGACCAGGGGGGGCCATCCGCTCCACGAGACCCGGCCGGGCCGATCGCGCCCCACGCCAGATGCGTGAGACTTGGTAGGGTGCCGTGATTTCTCCCGTGTAGAGTGCACAGAAGCGCTGCGAAGCGCACAGAGGGCCTAAGACTGGCCTAAGGTCCCTGGAACCGGCCCAGGAAGCGAGAGCAAAGTAATTTGGGACAGAGAAACTTGCCAAGAAGGAAGTTTAACAGAAAACCCGTTTTGTCAAGTAAAATGAACTAAACACAATCCATTTAAACTACAACAAAGAACTGTTGGTGGAACCTTTAAAAGAATCTTTGCCTATTTACAACCTGTGGTGCTACAAAAACGTTATTTGGTCTTGTACTAAGTCTGAACTGCATAGAGATATATTTTTTACATAAAGAAGCGTATTTTTATATACTCACAGCCTGGTGTCCATTTGTGGGGGGATTGGTGTATTTTACTGTGTGTGTGATTACAAATGCTTAACTAACTAACGCCTGAAGAATAGCCTTGGCTGCTCACGCCACGCACCTAGAGGGTGAGCAAGGGTCATTCTAAGGGGTCATCCTTCGCCCTGACTTAGAGGAGAGGGTCCCTGCTTGTCACAAGTGCATACTTGCGCCAACCAGAGACCCCCAATTCTAACATTGGCAGCAGCGAGAGGATTTGCGAATTTGCATTTGTAGTTGACATACAGTGAATTGCTGATCACCACATAGTGAGAGCAGACCTATAACGCAGCCACAGATATCCATTTTGTTTAATTTTGCTGGGAGGTCTCCATGTGCTGGTGAAACGTCATGCCTGGTTCAGTGAGGATGGAAAAGGCAGCAACCAGATGCCTGTCGCCAGAGGAGTTGGCAGACAGGGCAGCAACCAGGGCACATGAAATGGAGATGGCGAGATTAAAAGGACAATTGGAAATAGAGAAGCAGAGATTGGCAATGGAAGCGCAAGAACGCCAAAGAGCTCACTACTTGAGGATGAGAGAACTTGATTTGGAGCTTGAAGCCAGGAGGGCTTCAGCCCAACATCCAGAGATTTGTGTAGCTCACAGATGGAGCTTTGCTGAGTTGGAGGTGGAGTCCAGCTCAGCTGGTGGCAGCAACATTAAGGTATCTAGTGCTGACAGCATAGCGCGCGCACCTAGAGATATGGCACCTGACTTGGAGGGGGTTAACTTACACCAGGAGGTTCAAGGGCATGAGGTAGCTCCAGTAGTGTGCAGCGTCCCTGAAGGGAATAGGGTGGCTGGCGTAGGAGTTCATGGTCCTAGTGGTGGGAGGGATTCCCCCATGGTTGAGGTCCTGGTGGGTGAGTGTAAAGACCGCCCAGAAGAGTGTGGGTTGTGTGACAGAGACAGTCCGCTACTGTCTGGCCAGTCTCAGAAGAATGGTGTGGAGTATGTGTGTGAGGCACTGGATGGAGAGGTGAAGGATAGTTTGGTTAACCCTGCTAGGGGGCTGTGTAATCCAATTGTGGGAGAGCATACTTTAAGTCCCAGTTTTCCAGAGCTATGCCAACACCTGTTTGAGAGTGAGTTCTCTGACCCCAGGGAGCTCACATTGGAGGCAGACCTTGTGGTGGATTCCAGAGGGTCTGGAGAGACATAGGGGTGTGATCCTGTGGGGAGTGGCTCAGGTAACTTCCAGCCCAGAGTGGTGGAAGTGGCGCAGAGTAGCCCAGCTAGGTCCTGTAGTAGTGAGAGGGGTGTGGGGCCTCACGTCCTGTCCTTAAGGGGAAGGAGTGAGAATGGGTTTTGTCCCGGTAGTGCCCAACCTCAGTCTCAGAGCCTGGATGGTTCTTTAAGGGAACACCAGGTGGGGAGCCTAGGCTGTCCGGAGGAGTCACCCTCTGTGGGGGATCCCCCAGTGGCTAGAGAACGTGGAGCCTCTGTAAACAGAGGTCCAGTAGTTCCAGTATCTGGCAGTACCGCTCCAGTTGGGAGGGTGCAGAGGTCCAGATGGAGGGGCGAGAGGGGGAAAGAGTCCCCAGTGGAAGAACCAGTGGGTCAGGGGCCAGCCAGCAGGGCTGCGTCCCCAGTGAATGACCATGGGGACACCACTTCTGTCCTGGGGGATCTTCCCGCACTGTCAGAGGGACAGAGGCTGGGAGATCTGCGCCAGGCAGACTGTCGCCCGGCACATGAGCTATGTGCCACCCTCAGGGGGGGCATGCATGCTCCCCGGGAAGTCCTGGTGTGCCAGACAAGTGTTCAACTACAGGGTTGGGTCCCTGAGTTGGAGAGCCAGGTTCAGGTGTTGTCTGACCTGGAGGGTGGGACCACTGTAATCAGTGTCCTGACCCATGTCACTTCTAGGGGTACCACTCCAGTGGGGAGTGGGCAGTACTCTGGAAGGGGGTGCAGAGGGAGGAAGTCCTTGCCTCTGACCCCGGTGCAGTTTGAGGGTTTAGACCCTAGGATAGAGGGCCAGGTGCAGGGTGTCCCCCCTGACCTGGTACCCCAGTTGCAGGATAGCACCCCTGAACTGGTGGGTGAATTGTGCAGGTCACCTGCCACAGGTGCCCTGACAATTCTGGAAGGGGGTACCACTCCAGGTGGGAGGGTACAGAGCCCCAAGGAGGAGGACCGGGTGTGGGAGAGCCCACCCCAGTCTTTGGTCCAGTCGCCAGGTACAGACCTGGGGCTGGTGGGTCAGTGCCAGTATATCATACCTGGACTGACAGAAGAGAGAATGGACAAAGGGTGCCAAGCACCTGGGGCTACTGCCCCCCGCTCTCTGAGGCCACAAAGGTTTGAGAGCCCTGAGAGGCATGAGGCCTGGTTCTCCACCCGGACTATTGTCAGTGGCCACTGTGAGTTGATGACTGTCTGTTGGGACACACCTGTGAGCAAGTTAAGGTTAGAGGCTGCACAGGTGGTGTCCACAGAGGAAGAAAAGGGTGCCCCATGGATTAGCTGGGTGAACCCTGAGAGTATGGAAAGAGGATTTGAAATAGGTTCAGATTGGCGTAGAACTGGAATGTGCCCCTGCTGTTGCGGGCCAGGTCCAGGTTCTATCGCCCAAAGCAGGGAAGCCCATCACAGTGGTGATTGGTCTACCCTGCGTTTTGGCTGGAAGGGGGTTGTGTTGGACCTGGGCCTCTTGGCAGGGTCATCCCTAAACTTTTTGCCTTCCTCCAATACTCTCTCTGACCTGTTTTTGTTGGTTTAATGACTCTGGGCACTTTACCACTGCTGACCAGTGCTAAAGTGCATATGCTCTCCCTGCGAAAAGTGTAACTGTGTTTGGCATACCTGATTGGTTCATTGGATTTACTGTCAGTCCCCAGTAAGGTGCACCAGGAGTGCCAGGGCTTGTAAATGCCAATACTGCTAGTGGGCCTGCAGCGCTGGTTGCGCCACCCACAGAAGCAGCCTTAAAATGTGTCTAGGGTCTGCCATTGCAGAACCTGCGTGCAGTCTGGTACTGTCATGCTGGCTGGGCAAGTGCACACACTTGCCAGCCCCTAAACCTTCCCTTAACTTCATATTAGTCACCCCTATGGTAGGCCCTAGGGCAGGGTGCATTGTAAGTGTAAGGTAGGACAAGCCCTGATGTGTGTGGCATGTCCTAATAGTGAATTACAGCCAAATTCGTTTTTCACTATTGTAAGGCTACCTGCTCCCTTTAGGCCAGAATGGGCTGCTGGAATTATTACACTCTATAATCCCAGCAGGCTCAGGGAACATGGTAGAAATTAATGTTTAGTATGCCTGAACTCAGAATAATAAAATACTTCTTTTAGTGAAGTTTATTTTAATATCCTGTGTTTGCAAATGCTACTTTTAGAAAGTCAGCATTTGCTTGCCTAACCATTTCAGCCCGCCTCTGCAGTATGTGTATCTGACTGTCTGGGATGTGTGAGTGACAGGGCTGGGGGATGACAGGTGGTGAATGCAAGGATTACACCTTAGTGGGAGGTAGGAGTGGCCCTTGACTCTTAATCTGGCTGTGCTCTGCCACCACAATGCTGGCTCCGCCCCCCTGGGGAGCGACTGATGACTCAGCCTGCACCTGGCCCAGGAAGGGCGAAGCCCCATCATCAAGGTACTCCTGGCTGCCCCTGTCCACACAATGCTGGCTCCACCTCCTGTGGAGCGTCTGATGTGCCTGCCCTCCCACTGAATTCAGAAGCCAGAAGTACCCCCAACAAGTGCTCAGAGGCTGAGAGCAGTTATGCAAAGGCCCCCCTGGCCTGTGAGAACAAAAGAAATGCAGTATAAAGGTAGGAGCCCTGCTCCTAAGAAATTAGAATCCTGTTTTACCACTAAGGACCTCTACCCGACTAGAAGGAGAAGAGACGCTAGAAGGACTGGCCTGCTGCTTGCCTTGCTGAGAAAGGAGAGGAGAAGACTTACTGAGGAAAGACTTTGCTGCTTTGTGCTCTAAACATTCTCCAAGGGCTTGATTGAGCTTTCCCACTGACCTGGACCCCAGGACTAGTGGGTCCTTGGTGCTTTTGCTCGTCCTGACATTCGAGCCGTGTGTGCATCCCGCTGGAGCCAGACTGCGCCCCTCATCGCCCCTCCTAGGGCTGTGGCACTCGGGAGCTTGCCTGCCTTTGTCCTGTGAGAGCCTCGTTCCGACCGGAGTCGCTCTCTGCCCCCAGGCTTGGCTACCTGCTCCTCTGCCCCTTGCCTGCTACTCGAGTGCCTTGAGACGCTTTTCCCCCCTCCCGCCGGAATTCCCTCTGTGGATTGTGATCCACGCCGGGTCGACAGCTGCACAGTCCGTGCCCTGTGACCCCGCTTTGCGATCCCAGAGATTGTCAGGCCGCGCCGCCCCCGCTGAGGAGACCCCCGCACCGTCGTGCCAAGGGTCGCGGGCCGCGCCTGCCTGATTGCACACGCCCGCTGGCGTCAAGATCCAAAGGTGCCCCCAATCGCCAGAGTCGCACTCAGCCTGTGCCGACTCTCGCCAAGAAGAAGAAGCCGTCGGAAAAGCTTCCCACCGGGCTAGGGGCCCGCAACGTTTGTTTTCCCCTTTGTCCGTTGCTGCTCCTGCCTGCAAGTGTCAAAGGTACTGTAATTGTCCCCCCGCGGTGCGAGCCGTTCCTTTAACCAGACTCGCACCGCTCTGCTCTGTGTGCCTGCCGGCAGCGCCTCTCCGTGAGCGCACTCCAGCCCCCCCCGCTGGAATCCTTTTACCGTCGGGAAGCCGAGGCTGCAATCTGAGCCCCTGCCTGAGTGACTGGGGCTGCGCTGGGTTCTTTGGCCTTCCCTCCTCCTGGGCAGCTCTGAGGTCGGTGTTGCCCCTCGTGTGGGTCCCGCAGACCAGGGGGGGCCATCCGCTCCACGAGACCCAGCCGGGCCGATCGCGCCCCACGCCAGATGCATGAGACTTGGTAGGGTGCCGTGATTTCTCCCGTGTAGAGTGCACAGAAGCGCTGCGAAGCGCACAGAGGGCCTAAGACTGGCCTAAGGTCCCTGGAACCGGCCCAGGAAGCGAGAGCAAAGTAATTTGGGACAGAGAAACTTGCCAAGAAGGAAGTTTAACAGAAAACCCGTTTTGTCAAGTAAAATGAACTAAACACAATCCATTTAAACTACAACAAAGAACTGTTGGTGGAACCTTTAAAAAAATCTTTGCCTATTTACAACCTGTGGTGCTACAAAAACGTTATTTGGTCTTGTACTAAGTCTGAACTGCATAGAGATATATTTTTTACATAAAGAAGCGTATTTTTATATACTCACAGCCTGGTGTCCATTTGTGGGTGGATTGGTGTATTTTACTGTGTGTGTGATTACAAATGCTTAACTAACTAACGCCTGAAGAATAGCCTTGGCTGCTCACGCCACGCACCTAGAGGGAGAGCAAGGGTCATTCTAAGGGGTCATCCTTCGCCCTGACTTAGAGGAGAGGGTCCCTGCTTGTCACAAGTGCATACTTGCGCCAACCAGAGACCCCCAATTCTAACACCGTCCTGCGGTGCATCACATGCTGGATGGTGCGCCGAACCTGACTGGTGCACGGAACAAACTGGGGCACCCTCCCCCAGTACAGCCGACACTCCTGCAGGGGTTACCCACTGCCAGGCCTTCCGCCTGCTGCCAGCATGGAGGGGAGGGGCAGTTGCACACAAAAACACCAGTGCTGCCACCTCTACCTCACTGAACATAGCCCGAGGCTACCCATCTTGGCTGTGCTGGAGTCCGCAGGGTAGGCAGCTGCTAGGGGGCCTGGCACTGCTGCTCCGCTGCTCTGACAAGCACTGGGTGGTGGGGAAAAAAGAAAAACAGGAGAAGGAAGGAAGGAAAAAAGGAAGGAAGGAAGGAAGGAAGGAAGGAAGGAAGGAAGGAAGGAAGGAAGGAAGGAAGGAAGAATGGAAATGAAATACAAAGACCAAAAAAACACGAATACAAAGACACAAAAACACACACTGATATATTAAATTAAAAAAGGGGGGAGATTATTTCGGAGGGGTGGATGATTGAAAGGATTAACAGAGGATTCACAAATAGGCCCAACACCAAGAACAGAACAGAGAAAACAAGAGGGCGCCTTTTGTGCACGATTTCCAACGTGAGGATGCAATCCGCTTTGTGTTTGACATGAAATTCAATGCGAATGGGTGCGCTGGGAAACTCCATCCGATTGCTGAACTCCGCATAGCACAGCGGAGTTCTCCAGGCACTTTGCGGAGTTCTGTGTATGTGATTCTGTGAACTCCACCTTGGCCTAGTGTACACAGGCAGCCAGTTGACACCACAGTCAGCCACATGCAGTACACAGCCAGGCACCCTGGGATTTTCAGGCATGAGCAGACTGAACACACTCCCCAACAAGTCAGGGAAGGCTATGCACACTAGTGGTGTACTTTGCAGTAGGACTAGGGTGGCCCTGCATGGGCGATTAGGTGTCTGACCTTGATAGAACAAAGGATGCAGAGCCCCCTGTGACAGTCCCAACCCTGCCCTTGGAGAGCCTCAGGGCGATTGACGTTCAAGCGGCCCTCAGACAAGCGCAAACTGGGAAGGATCCCAGAGCCGCAAGGTGCATTCAAATTGTCAATGATCAATGTGTCCTGCAATTTACACCAAGTCTTGCAACTAGCTGCATTATTCATCAGTGAACAAGGCAAGTGATCCACTGCCAAGACCCACAGGGAACTTTTGCACTGTTCAACCACCTTCCAGTGCAGGAGAGGTTGGAGGAACTTAGCACCAGCCATCCACCACCCGGCCAATGAGACAGCCCAGTCCCACAGTCATGCTTACCCTCAGGAAGTCAGCCTTCACTATGTAAAACAGTGCTTACACTCATCCCAGGAACCCCACCCCCGCAACAGCAGGCAGGCAAGCAAGAGGCAACCACAGTAGAAGACGAGGAAGCTCTACCACTGGCCCTCCTGGACAGGGCCACACAAGATTTTAAACCCCAGCCTGGCTACATGGGACCAGTCCACCAGGTGCCTGGCAACAAGGGAGGGTTGCCCCACTTGCACATCAGCTCTCTTCCACCGACCAGGGCTGATGGGAGCCAGGATTTTACCCCTGCACATTGAGAGTCCCCAGCTTAGGCAGCAGTTCCAAGCCATTTTAGCAGACTTGGGGTCCCCTTTTTTCCTGCTCTGATGCTCTGAGGGGAGAAGAGCCAGGTTCCCCTACATTGTCAAAGCAATGTGATAGAGGGAGCCACTGGAGAAAACTCACCAACTGCCTAGAATCCTGGTTGGGATCGAAGAGTTAAACGCGCTCTCATTAGGAATCCCAGGGCAGCCCGGGCATCTGGGTGTCCTATAGTAACGCTTGGCACGCAACCAGATAGCTTCACTCGAAGGACGGCCATCTGGTCATGCTGTGTCTTATTTTTTAAAAGGAGCCCTTGGAGTGGACAGAGACTCTGAGGACTGGGTTCTCAGAAACCAAGCTGGGAATTAGGAAAGGGGCTATGAGAGGGGAGCCCTTACGGAGCTCAGACCCAGGGCCTGGTGACAGCTTTTAAACCCAGACAAGCAAGGGTACCCCGTATTAAGCACTTTGTGACACATTGGGCCAGGGAAGAGAGCCCAAGACCAGGGGCTTCCACTCCTGGGCCAGCTGGACCTCTGACCCGGGGACCGTTCAGAGCTTCTGAAACCAATCAACCATAATATAGCTCTGGCTTAGCATTCCTGCTTTCTCTCCGGGAAGCAGGGCTCAGGGGAAAGGTCCATCGGACAGAGCTGAAAACTGCCAAAGACTCAGGCTCCTGCTACCCCAGGTTGACCCAGCCCTGGCCCACGCAGCACCGGGGGGGAAAAAACCAGAGGACAATGGGGTCCTTCATACCTTGTCTCTTTTAATCAGGAGAAAGGCTACCTGCCTTTCGTGTAATCCATGCACACCGAGTGAACAGGGGCCATCGGCGCGAACACATCCAACCTTCTGGAGGTCTGGTTTGGCTTGGAGAGGGAAATGAACAATCACTGGGACATTTCCAAGTCAGCCCAGCCATCATGATCACAGCACATGCATGGAGGATGTCAGCTTTGCATCCTTGCCTGCTATCCGAGAAGCAAGGCTTGCAAGAAAGGCCTGTCATACAGTGCTGCAAGGCACCTGCAGACTCAAGTCTCAGGGGTCCCATGAGGCCCTGCCCAGGCCGCTCCCTAGTAAGGAATACCAGCCAGCAAGGGCGTTCCACTGACCCTGTCCCTAATGATCCAGACCAAGGCTATTCTCTTTTCTAGTGGTTTGTGCACGAGTGATGGACGGGGTTATTGCAGAAAACACAGCTGACCTATTTGGATCCCTTTCTGAGTTTAAAGACTCAAATACACCCCCATGAGGAGTTCCAGGGCAGCCTGTCAATCTGGATGTGCCAAATGAACTCTTTACATCATCCAGATTTCCAGAGCTTGGAGCGACCAGATGCTCTGACTCAAAGGATGGCCATCTAGTCCCACTGTTACTTCCGAAAAGGATTCCACTCATCCTTGGTGGGGACAGGGAGTACGGGTCCCGGTTTTTCAGAACCCAAGCTGGTTATCAGGAAAAGGACTACGGGGGGTGGGGAGGGGGGGTGCTAACAGATCTCTGACCTGGGGCTCTGTCAGAGATTCTGGATCTGGACAGGCAGGGGCGATTTCCTCACTTTTCCAGGACCCTGTCCCGTGCACTTTGCAACACAGCAAGCTGGAGAAGGGAGACCAGGGTGGGGGCTTCCAACTAAGGGACCACCAGAGCTCTGGCTCGGGGCCTGGGCATAGTCTCTTATCCCTGGCAAGCAGGGAAGGCCTCCCCGCTCCTTTGGGACCCCTTACCAGACACTGCGCAACACAGCAGGCCAGATAATGGATTACAGGTCTTGGAGGTTCCACCCTAGGGCATGCCAGGGCTCTGACCTGGGCCCCCATTAGCGTCATTCTGAGACATGGTGGGTAAAGAAACAGTGCCTGGGGCCAGGGTGTTCCATCCTGGTGCCCTCTGGAGCTCTGACTTGGGGCCTGGTCAGAGCTAGGGGCGACCTCCCTGGTGCTCCGAGACCACATCCTGTGTACTTTGTGATACCGCAGGCCGGAGACGGGTCTTTCACCGCAGGGCATGCCTAAGCTCTGTCCCGGGGCCTGGTCAGAGCTTTTTATCCTGGACAAGCAGGCATCGCCTCCCCTGCACTGTGGGTCCCCGTTCTCGGCACTTTAAGACAGCAGGCCAGGGAATGGAACCCAGGGTAGGGGTCTTCACTCTGGGGCCCTCCAGGGCTCTGACCTGGGGACTCTGTCCTGGGCACTTTGCAAGATTTTGGGCTGGAGATGGGGGATGGGAGAGCAGCCCCTGTGCCCACCAAGGCTTTGTTCTGAGGCCCAATCAAAGATTGTGAGCCAGACAAGCAGGGGAGACCATCCGGGCCTGCAGGACTTTGTTCTGGGCACTTTGTGATGTGGCGGGTAGGAGAAGGGAGCCTAGAGCCTGAGCCTTCTATTTCTGGGTCCAATGGGACTCTGTCCCCGGGTCCGGTCAGAATTTCTGAATCCAGACAAGCTGGGAAGGTCTGTGATACCTGACAGCGGTGCCACGAGTTATGGCAGGCAAAGGAACGGAGCCCAAGGGACTTCTGGGGCTCTGACCTGGGGCCAAGTCTGAGCTTTTGAGCCTGTTGAAGTAGGGGAGACTTCCCTGGGCCTGTGGGACCCTGTCCAGGGTACATTGAGACATGGTGGGCTAGGTAAGGGAGCCAACGGCTGTGGCTTCCACCCCAAGCCAGCCAGGGCTCTGACCTGCTATTTTGTGTATGAATGGTGTATGTGCTACCGAATGTCTGGCAGAGTGAAAGTGTCTGGAAGATTGGTATAAATGAAGGTGGCTGTTCAGGTAAGCAGGGCTGGTATTGTGAAGTGCTTTGTAGGACTGAGTGAGGAGTTTGAAGCATGCGCTTGTGAATCGGGATCGATTGGAGTTATCTGAGGTGTTGTGTGATGTGGGCTTGGCGTGGGAGGTCAAGAACTAGTCTGGCTGCTGCGTTCAGAATGGTCTGAAGTCTTCTTGTGAGCTGATTGGGTATTCCTGTTCAGAGTGTGGTGTCCATAGTCCGGTCTGCTAGTGATCAGGGCTTGTGTAACTATTTTTCTGATACTGTCCAGTCGCCACTAAAAGATTGTAATCAGCATCCTTAGGGTGTAGAAGGAGGAGCAGGCAACTATGTTGACTTGGGCAGCCATGCCCAGTTTGTTGCCTATAATGAATTTGAGGTTTCTTGCCTGTGAGATAGGCATGGGGTGTGTCCGAGGATTCTAAGCCACTATTTAGAGTCCCACGGCAAGGTGTCTTTAAAATAAAAACACCACTTAGGTCTGGTATGTGTTCAGCACAGTTCAGGATGTTGGACTTCATCCTTTTAGCCACTTCAGTCATGGACTTGTTGAAGAGTTTGATCTCACATGATATGTAGACTGAGTTCCGGTTTGTTCTCTTGGAGGGCAGAAGCCCATTCTGCCTCAGCTAGGTTGTGCCAGTATTGGCATGCCGGGCCCGCTGTGAGAGTTTTTATGCATTTGTGGATGTTGATTTAAAGTTAAAAGGCTTCATGTAGCTTGTTTGGGTGTTTGTGGAGGCGGTGCAGTTGATAGTGTTCTAAAAAACAAAGGTGATTCCTCTTCCGGGTTTCTGTTGATGGTTCTTGCCTGGTGATCTTGTATCCAGTGGTATGTCAGCAGCGATGACCTGTATTGGTGTTCCGGTCAGCCTTGTTTCCATGAGGAAAAGGAGTTCTGGGGCATCGTCATCTAGTAGGTCCTTGATCTCTGTGGCGTGCTCGCTGAGCGAGCGGGTGTTGAGGACCATCCATGATATTGGTGTATGGGTAGTGTGCATGTGTTTGTTGGTAGGTGCTAGAGTGGGTGTGGTCCTAGGTGTAATATGTTTGTTTTTGGTGGACATTGGTGTTCCTGGTGTGGTGCTGTAGGTGAAGTGGCAGGAGGGGCTGGTTAAAGCTCCCCCCATGTTGTGCAGTGTGGTGCACCAGCCAAGAGTCACTCTGTGTCTGGAGTTCCATGCGTGAAGGAGGGCTGTGGGGTAGCTGTGGTTTAAAGGAGAGCCAGGGTTCATGGCCCATGGTGTGCATATGTTACGCACATCTGCTTTGCATCTGCGCCGTGGCCACCATTAATGAGGTCCTGGGAAAGGGATGAGTACATGGAAAAGTAGAGCAGAAAGGAGAGAGGCATGAGGATCAGGCAAAGAGTGGGAGGAGAAGAGAGTGGACACAAAGAGTCAGAGAAATCTGGCACAAACAGGTGTCAAAGAGATAGAGGAAAATGGCATAAAGGTCACAAAGAGAACAAGAAAGCAGCACTAAGGTCACAAAAGATCGAGAAAAACATCACAAAAAGGGCGCAAAGAGAGGAGGAAAGAGGGCTCAAAGGGTGCCAAGAAATAGTGAAAATTGGCACAAAAGTCACAAACGAGGATGAGAAAAAGTGGCACAGAAGTCACAAAGGGAGCGAGAGAGATGGTGCAAAAAGGTCACAGAGAGAGGGGAAAAATGGCTCTAAGATCACAACTAGATAGAGAAAAACTGCACAAAGGTCACAAAGAGATAAAGAAAATGGAACAAAGGTCATAAAGAGAGAAAGGAAATGGCACAAAAAGATTGCACAGAGTGGAGAAGGTGGGAACAAGAGAGAGAGAACAAGGAGGGTGCCTCGAGGCACTAGATAGAACAAGATCCGCAAGGGTCTTGACCGGTTGGAGGACTAGTTGTAGGTAAGTCCAGGGGGGACTGGGCCTATGCACCTATAAACCTGTACCACTGTACTGCTAATTGGTGTGGCTCATTATCGACACTTGTTTGGATTTTTCAGAATCCCTATGAGTGTCAGGGATGTAATATTGATGGCAGCACCCCATATTCTCAAAATTGTTTCAACACACCTGCCTACTAGGACCATACAATCTTTTACAGCACTGAGAGCTTGCTGTTAGATCCGTCAGACTCCCTCAGCACAGGTGTCTGTTGTTAATGTGTATCTCTCACAATATGGTTCCCTATTTATAGCCCTTCCTTTGTGTCTTTTCTTCCCCACCCTTCCAGAATACCTGTGATGTTCTTTGTGCATTATGCTTAGCTAAGCTGCATTCCAGATTTGTCAGTTGGTGGTCTGGTCAGCTCGTGAGGTGCACGCTTAACCTACGCTCTGCCAATAAACCTACTACTTACTGTGAGGAAACTCCTTCATCATTCATTATCTACCTACAGCAATTTGGGGATGATTTGAGAAGCTGACTGGACTACATGCATCGAGTCTTCAGTAGAGCAGCCAGCTAGAATCTACAGGTTAGCAACTCCTCTATGACAGCGGCTCCATGCGTGCAGCACTATTGTGGACCTCCCGAGGCAATCACCCGTGAGCTTTCCTGAGACTACAAAGAAGTCTGGAAGTCCCGGAGTGGTCCCGATGTCGTATTGAAAGTCCTGAAAGTGGTTCTGACGTCATCTCTTTAACCATGAGTGGTGTCGCGTGCGCACTTCAATACACGTGCCGCGCGTTGCTTAGCAGCGAAACTCCTTTGTGCTAACGCGTCACTGACCTTCAAGTTACTTTGCTTTGTTGGGCTTTTCTACACGGCCACTCACCAACGCGACGTGCTTAATTAATCCCACAAAATGAGGCCGCCATATTGGAATTCTGTTTTTTGGAGCTAAAACGCTACATGCGGGGATTGACGCACTTTACAGTCAGCTGTGTTGTCAAGGTTACTGCCAGCAATGAGCGTTATCCCGAAACGGTGATACGCTCACCAATCCTGTTGTCATTTGTACTTTTGCGATAAAGTTTGGTGGCTACTTCTCACGTGCTTGTGATACGGTAATGCGCACACCATGCTACAGCTGCGGCCACATTGACAATTTGATTCAAGCTATAAGGTGACCCTTCTTATTCACTCGTTGTTTGTGTATTTCTTTTCATTTGGCAATATTCTGCAGGAAATTATTGTTAATTTATTTTTGGGATTGGCTTGCTATTTTAGTGTAACTATGGCACAACAGGTTGCGGTAGCACCACTCCCACAGTTTCTGAGTGAACCAGGCACACCCTCAATTTCTTGGGACGATTGGATAGTCATGTTTGACAATTATCTTGACGCCCTTGATGGCCGAGACTTCTCTGCCAAGAGTAAAAAAGCGTTGTTGAGTGCTCTGGGCAAGGAAGGTCAACGTATCTTCAAATACCTTCCTCCAGCGTTGCACGCCAGTGGGCAGTCTATGCCCGATGAATACAAAGATCATGTTTCTAGACTTGAAGTGAGGTTTGCCAAAGAGGAGAATTTGGTTATGAACAGATACAAGTTCTATACACACAAGCAACGTAACGAGGAATCCATCGATGATTTTGTGGCACGATTACGAGAACTATCAGTGAAATGTAACTTTGGTTCAATGACCGAGGAGCTGATTCATGATCAGCTGATTGTACAATGTAATAATAGAAAGACACAGGAACAACTCTGGGAGGCCAAGAACCCAACTTTAAAAGTAGTGATAGATTTAGCCAAGGTGGTCAAACAATCAAAAATATGTATGAAGGTGTTCCAAAAGTCAAATTCACTTCAACAAATTTCTGAAGTATCTGAGAAGGGTTTGCCTGAGAGTGAACCAGGGTATGAGGAGTCAATTGCTCTAGTCAAGTCGAAGGGCAACATTTTCAACAAAAAGAGTACTTTTGTTAAGACTCCCATTAGATTTTGCTCAAGATGTGGCAATAACGCACAAACATCTGATGCAACATTCTGTTTTGCAAATAACAAAGAATGCCTTAAATGCCGTAAATTTGGTCATTTTTCCAGAATGTGTAGAAACAAAGGTCGGCCTAAGGTGGCCGTTATTGAAGATAATGACTTAGAGATTAGAAGGAAGAGAAACAAGATTTTGGTTGTTGAAGATTCAAACACTAATGTCTTTCATGAAAAGAGAGAGAGAAGACCTAAAGCTGAGTTAAATATTGATGGCCATGATGTAACTCTCATGGTGGATACAGGCTCAAGATACACCATAATCTCTGAGTCTATGTTTAAGTCTATGTTTAAGAAAGAATGGGGTGTTAAAATACTCAATCCTATTGACATTTCCCCTACAGGGTATCAGGGTGACAATATAGATTTGTTAGGCTGCTTTGATTTGGACATTTCTTTTGTTGACAGGTGCACCCAGGGGAAAGTGTATGTCGCCATTGATGGGCCACCGATCCTTGGATGGATTCATCAATACGACCTACATATTATTGTCAATCCTAGAGAACCCTCCCAAGTCATGGTCGTAGATTACTACACACTCAATGATATATTACATGATGCAGAGTTTTTAGAAATGAGTTGGCAGAGTTGAATGGTTATGTACATAAGATCCAGCTAAAGGAAGATGTCATCCCGGTTCAACACAAATTGAGGAGGGTTCCCCTTGCCGTCAGGGATGAAGTTAAATCATTAATTAATGGGATGTTAAAAGGGGGTGTAATTGAGCCAGTGGAGGCATCCACTTGGGTGTCTCCTGTTGTCATTACTCAAAAGACTGATGGTAAATTGGGTTTTGTGTGGACTTAAGATCCCTTAAGAAAAATGTTGTAGCCGACACTTTTACTCTCCCCAACATTGGAAAATTAGTGTAAACATTGCAAGGTGCAAAGTTCTTCACAAAACTAGATTTGAAGAGCGCGTATCATTAGATTCATCTTCATGATGATTTCAAACATTTGACCGCGTTCATAACCACGAAGGGCACATTTCAGTTTTTTAGACTTCCTTTCGGGTTAACCTCTGTGGACAGCGTTTTTCAGCGTATGGTGACAGAGATATTCACCGGAATAAAAAAGGCTGTCTTTTTCCAAGGTGATATTCTTGTCTTTGGTCCCAATCAAGTCCTCAAATCCATGTTGCACATAATTGATGAAGCTGGTCTGACTCTACATAAAGAAAGTTTTCTTTTCTGGTCCAACACATTGAGTATTTGGGTTTTGAAATTTTGGCCCAGGGAGTTAAATCCAAAAGAAATCTCTTGGAGGCTATACACTCAGCCCCGTGTCCTTCTGACAAGGATCAGCTCAGATCGTTCATTGGGCTAATAGAATTTTACTCTAAATTTGTGAAGAATTTCACAGACAAAACTTTAACTTTGAGACTCCTGCTCAAGAAAGGAGTGACATTTTCATGGGGTGATAATCATACTGAGTGCTTTACTGCTATCAAGAAAGACTTGTGTGAGGCTAAGGTTTTAGCGCCCTTTAACATCAGGCGTACCTCTGTGTTAAAGGTGGATGCGAGTGCTACTGGATTGGGGGCGGTACTCCTACGAAACATTGGGAGGGGAAGAGAACCATCACCTTTGCCTCCCGTACCCTTTCTCTTTCTGAACAAAATTATTCTGTAATGGAAAAGGAAACTCTGGCTGCCGCTTGTGGTGTTCAACAATTTAGAACATACCTGTGGGGTACCAAGTTTCAACTTAAGACAAATCACAAGCCTTAGGTTTGTGCGTTGTCTCCTGGTGGTGCTGGTAAAGGTTCCCCTAGACTAGCAAGACTCTCATCCAGGCTTCAGGAATATCAATATGACATTTCTTATATCCAAGGCTGGCACAATGTACAGGCTGACTGTCTCTCTAGACTTTCATTCAAGGGTAAATATTCTAAAGGTGAATCCCGGAGGTTCAGGATGAAGGGGCTGTAGCTTTTGTCCAAGATGTGTTGGCCCAGAGTGATGGTACATTTACCATGGATGAGTGGTGCGTTGCCATGGCAAAAGACATGGTTCTTACTAAAGTCATAGACCTGGTCAAATTGGGCGCCAGGCGTGAGAGCTGTGTACAACCCCCGGTCCCTCCTTTTCTTAAAGTTTTAGATGAACTTTTGGTGTATGGTAACAGTATTCTTATGAGAGGTGACAGATACTTCACTCCATTCAGGTTCAGGCCAAAAGTATTAACACTGGCTCATGAAGGACACTTAGGGCAAACTCTCACTCAGCGCAGGATCAAAGCCAATTTTTGGTAGCCAGCCATGGATGCATAAGTATCTTCCTGGGTCGACTATTGTTCTGCTTGTAGAGAAATGGTGAGAAAAGGCTCAAAGATGCTTCAGGTTCAACCAGGGGTCATATCATCGCTCCCGAACATCCTTGGCATAGTGTGTGTCTTGATTTCATCGGACCCATAGATGATTTGCCTGCGGCTCAGCTTTTTGCCATTGTTGTAGTCAATATGTTTTCTAAATGGCTTACTGTCAGATTTGTTAAAGACATCACCACTGATTGTACCTTATTGTTCCTTAAAGATCTATGTCATGATGAAGGCTGTCCTTCCGTACTCATATCAGATAATGGTACTCAGCTTATTTCCCATAAAATGCGTATATTCCTGTCTGGTTGTGGGGTGACTCACCATCCTACTTCCCTTTATAACTCACAAGGGAACGGTGTGTGTGAGAGAGCAGAGTTGTCAAAGGGATAATACAAATGTTATGTGCATCTGGTGGCTTTGCCAATGAGGTGGACCAGGAGATGGTGTGGGCATATCGGACCACTGCTCACAAACAAGATTGTAAGTCTCCGTTTGAGCTCATGCGGGCAGACGTCCTGGCACTAAGCTTGCACCGTCTTGGATAAAAAACAGTGTTGTTGAGGGTACTAATCCAGGGTCTTTTCCTCAGGTTAATCGTACATGTTATCTACCCCGGTAGAAATCACTCCATCTTCAGCTTTATTTTGTCGCAGGGATGACGGTGGTGGTGATGCTGTGGATCTCACAGGTGTTCAGGTTCAGTCTGCTCACAGTAATGATTCGTCTTCTCATGGTGATGTTTCTCA